>NC_142523.1:20176619-20229119 GCF_964205215.1 Stylophora pistillata
TCTTTCCTCCTCTTTCCTCCTCTTCTTCCTCTTCCTCCCCTCCTCTTTCTTCAAGTAATATAATTCATTCTTCACATGGACTCACTCGTTCCAGTCATTTTATTCCTCAACTTTACTCAGTTCGTGGGAGTCATATACACTCGCGGTAAGATATTACCACTAACAAATGTGACAGTTTAAAACAGTTTATTACAGTGCTGCTAGATCATTCTATGTACACTCTTTCCTTCTCTTCCTCTTTCCTGCTCCTGCGCGCGCGTCCGGAATGCGGTCGCGTAGCTGCCGAGACAATGTTTTCACGTTTTAGTCATGTTTCGTCACATGTAAAGCAAATACATATCATATGAGCTAAATAAGTCTTTGGGTTATGCTCCTTGTAATTCTTCCAATCGCTTTATCACATATAGATGTCGAGGTTTTGTGTAGACGTGCTTGTATATAGGTACCTTCTATGTTGCCTCTCTTTGACCGCTTTTATTTTGTGTTTAAACGGAGTAGCCAGGAACGGTTTGATTGTATTTATCTTCTCCTCGACTTCTATGTAGGGATGAATTTTAGTGAGATACAACACTTGTCTGACTGGATGAAATCGAACTTTCTTCATAATCTCTTTGGTCCCATGTATGATCATACCACTCCGACTCATAGCCACTCTTATACACCCATTGCTAGATTTCCATTGGTCTATCATTGATTGACACACGTCATGACTCGGAAACAATTTGGACAGACAGGTCATTGACTTTGATCCGGAAAACATGTAAGGATGCTATGACTTGATTAAAATTTGATGGGCAGATTATAATGAGACTACCAAGGTTACAACGCCTGCCGGCATTTCGTATTTTACCCCGGTTTGTATTATTTCTCTTCGAATCATTGTCATTGAATTGTGTCAATATATCGTTGTTATTTTCCTCACTTGCGGAATTTTTTATAGAATTTAAAACACTTTCTTCACTGCTAGTGATCACACTCACGCGTTACAGTTTATTTTTAATTAAGATTTGAACTAAAGTAAACATTTTTATTGAGAAAAAAGCTATCGTCTGTTTATACTTCGAACGGACCATTGTTCATTTTCAGAGAATTTTGAATACTCATGAACTGAGTAGTCACCATCCGAACTATTTTCATTTTATTGGAGTGGGATGAATTATTCACATCCCATCATAGGGTTTAGGCGGAAACAAACCTCCTTTATTCTCGATGTTTTTTACACGATACGAATGCTAATGACATCTTGAAATCACTATTACCTTGCGTTTTATTGTTCCCATTGTTTGACTCACTCTGATGTTTCACTGTTAGGGTTTTGATATGAGAATAAGTGGGTTATGGAATTGGGCATAGGGTGAGAGTTAGGGGTGTGATCGTGTGAGTGACCGCAATAACCCAGGTTTGAAACCCCGTCACGACAATTTTTTCCTTTTATTCTAAAATGAACGTTTTTTGAATATTCATTTTATCTTGAAATCATTTTCCTTAAGGGAGGATTAAACACCATCTTAGGTTTCATTATTTTTTATTGTTTTTACACCATCTTAGATTACCTTTATTTTTTAAAATTATGAAAACGACACACTCCTATAACCTACGCAATTTAACCCTAACCAAGGATTTATTCAACGCTTTTAATTTGTGATTCCTTCCTACATCTCTCATACATTTCCTTCTAATTTTCAAGTGTGGGTACTCTATTGTCCTAGAACCCGTGTGGGTAGTTGCGTGACACTGTGTATCATTCATAAGAAACATTCATATTTCGTCTATCCACTTTGTTTTCTAGAGTGCTCTTATTATTTTTAATTTGTCCTGCCAAAACACTTCTCTCGCTATTTCTTCTTCTTATTTTAGTACACTCCATTTGCATTGACCACAATCACAGGAGAAATCGTAAAAGTCGGACATTTTAAAACTGACCAAGAGTTTATAGCGACAAGGTCTACCCGAACACTTTCACAGCTTGTCAATCCCTGTGTCTTACGATCGTACATCTCTCACATTTTTAAACGTAAAAGTCATACGTCCTGAATAAGCTGTACCACATCCGTGTGAAAACCTTTTGGAACTCTTTTAAATACAACTTCTGCTCACAGTCTTAGTCGGTTAGATTAATATGTTTAACCGGCGATACCCAAACGCGTAATATAGGGTGCATTCTCTATTCCCTGTGTTGTGTGACAATAAACATTACGTATGCGAAAACAGTGTGTTGAAGTTAACCCCTCCGCCATTTTGGATTCTTTGGTTAACATTGTACTTTTCTGTACCGTTAATTTTTAAACCTGAAACCCTACAATCGAACCTACGTGAATTCTAACCCTAGCATCCCCAACAACCCTAACCCTAACAACCCTGACCCCAACAACCCTGACCCCAACAACCCTGACCCCAACAACCCTGAACCCCAACAACCCTACACCCCTCGTGCACCTACGCCGCTTGAATAAAACCTAAAAACCCTCTCGCGCACCTACAGCGTATGAATATTTAAATAGAACCCATGTATATAGACGCGTGGCGTAACAATAAACTTTGTTATCACCTAATTTTGTGTGTATTCCTTGCTTATGCGCAATCGTAAATCGAAGCCATATGCAGACGAAAACCTTTTGGGATTCTTATAAATACCTCTTTTGCTTTTAGCCATATTCGGTTAGATTAGTATGTCCAACCAGCGATACCCAAACGCGTAATATAAGGTCCATTCACTTTTTGGTACTTATTCCCACCGCAATCTTGGATTCTTTTGTTCCCATTGTTTTGAGAAAACCGTTATTTTTTAAAAACCCTAACCCTAAAAACCCTAACCCTAATAACACTAACCCTAGTAACCCTAATAACCCTCACCCTAATAACCTAATAACCCGTAAAAACCCCTCGTACACCTACGGTATGAATAAATTAACCTCGGCGAAGACACACGTACCCAGACCGTGCGGTTTATTCCAGACAGGCGCAACATACTACTCTTAGAGGGTCGGGTACCATGGCTAAGGTGAGAGTGTGTTCTCCGGAGGTGAGGGCACTCCAGCTGGGTAGCCTGCCAGGCAGCACGTCTAGTGAAGGGCATCTTGACAGAGCCTTGAAGGACATCACTAACAGAGAGGCTCCGAACAACAGAGTCTTGAAATTCGATGATGAGTTTGCAATTCTGGCAACTAGAGTCAGAACATTCCTTTGGGTTTCGGCTTGCATAGTCGGAGGGTAGATTCTCAACTCCGGTGATATGACGGATGTGGACAGAATAGCGGCTGACCGTTGATAGGAAAATGGTGACTCTTGAACTGGCTGATAATTCTCCTCTCTTGAGCTATTCGTAAGCTTGAACGCAGGGTCTGCTGTCGGTGAGTACCTCGGTTGTGTGTGGGGATTGAATGATATAGGGGGAAAAATGTCTAATTGACGCAGCAATAGCCAGGGCTTCAATCTCACAAGGCAATTAAGTCACTTGATGCCTACGAAGCTTGGCACTGAAGAATCCTGCTAAGAGCAGTGACCCATTTCGGTGTAAATAGAGTGTGGCTGCGATGCCTCTATTCTTGACGGAGCCGTCGGTCACTATCCATAAGGCATCATGAGGCTGGGGAACTGGGATGGTCCGGTTGTCAGCCAATGCACGTTGGGCGGTTTTGAAGGCCAGTATCAGTTCATCGCATCACACAATTTTCTCTCTGTATTCTTTCCCTGCAGTGGCTTGGTCCAGGGGATCAAGCAGCTCTGAAAATCTTGGGAGAACATGACTTAGAACTTTGTTAGCTCCGACGAAGGATCGGAGGCCTAGTACTGTGGAGGGAGGCTCGACCAAGGATAATGCAATTTGTGGGGGCTAGCTTGTAGGGTGCCACTAGACCACACCCAGCCCAGTATGATGGCCTTTCTTGGGCAGATGATAGTTTTGGCTGCAGATAAGCGAAGATTGTTGTTTTGGAGTAGGGAAAGAACTCTTCTTCAATTGTCGAGGACTTCAGTGGGGCTATTTCGCCCAATACTTACCGGGCCATCGAATCGTCGAATTGTCGCTAGGCCCTGCTTGAAGTCCGAAAGTTCGGTTTCACTTTACGAAATGTAAGGGATGGAAATCAAATTACAGTTGCTCTATGTGGAATCCATATTTGTATTTGTATTTACGATATTTAGACAAGCCAGCCCAATTCAGCTTGAAGCTGGTTTAAATGGGGGCCTGTACATCCCACCATCCCACCCTATGGGAGGACATCCATCACACAGTAATCTAGTGTGTGGGAAATTAACGTCTCCTACCCAAACCCTGCAGGAGACGGGACGTCCATTCATTCGTCCCTATTCGAGAAGACTAGAATATAGTAACCATTTCTTGACGTTATAGAAAGGTAGCAAATTCTTCGCAATTAATTTAAGATCTTGGGTGTTAGTCCGGCCGAGACTAAGGCTCTCCACCTCCCGCACAACAATCCAGCCCACTATCCATTGGGCTAACTGGGCGGCGGTATGAGTCCATATTCACAGGAACTCGAGATAAACATCGTAGCTAACGTCATTTGTGCAATGCATGGTTTTAATAAGAAGATCGAATATAAATCGATTCCTTTAATTAAAGGAAAACAAAGCTTCCAGATCTCAACGAGCTATTTTCTTTTCTTTTTAAAGTAACGCACGACGTCATAAAAAGTCCTTGAGCAAAAATCTGCATCGGGATGAGCATCAGTTTATTTCGATAGATATCTTTGAGCTGGAATATGCATATATCATCATTAACGTGCTGGGAAATAGATTTTTTTTACAAGAATAATCATTTCTTTAACTGTTCCGCCACAAAGACGTGATTCAGATTAGAAAAGCTTGTTTTCAATTTTTCAGTTTGAAAAAGAGGTGGGATAGTAGGAGGAGGTATAATTGCGAAAGCGTTACCTTTTCAACTCCAATATTGATTTATACCAGCGGTAGTGGTAGTAGAGTAGGTTAAAACTAAAGATATTAATACAAGTTACGTTAAATAAGATAAACAAACTAGAAACAGTAAAAAGAATACAAACCAAGCGAAACGGCAAAAAATACTGACATTGATAACGCCAAATATAAAAACTGCAATGAAGAGTAGCCGGAATACTTCCAAAACAGAGAAATGCGACAAGCGCGACTGTGGATACACTGACTTAAAGAGGGAAAGTATGCGGTAAAAAGTTCGCTTTAAATACAAGAGGACTGCAAAAGAACTTGCGGTATGAAAAACGCGCAAAAAAGGTGAAACCTAGGAAGAAAAACGTTAACAAAAAACACCAACGAAGAGGTATGATAAAATAAATGACGAAATAAATAAACGCGAATTACAAAAAACGATAATAATTAGCAAACGCTTAGATCCTACAAGAGGCTTGGGACGGGTCCTACAGACAACCTGACTAAAGCTTCCGCTTTTTTTATTCTCTACTTTTGGAGCCTGTAAAATTGTAGTCTAAAGATGTAAGTGTGGTTCTAAGTTCGCAAATCAGTCTAATCAAGAGATTTCTCGGTCTAATCTGTTTCACCTCTTGAGAACTATGTTCGTTGAATTTCAAAGTTATTAATAGAACGATATTGAATGAAAACCCGACCTTCGAAATCAGCTTCTATTGACCCGTAACTAAAGGAATTTTCGGGAAACGGGTCCTAGGAACAGAGTTTTACGAACAGGCTAGGGTTAAAAGTACCGAATAATGGGCGAGAAATAAATTGAACAATTCTTAAAGCTATATCAATGTGCCGTTTCCCTGTAGGCATCGTTAGGGAGCTTAGGAAACGACGATGACGACGGCGTGGTCGACATCGGTAAAGAAAAAAAATTAAAATAAACTTTTATTTTACCTACGAATCTCGCAACACTCCAAAGTCATGTTGTTTGTTTCTCACTGTCGAAACTTTCTCGAAACTGAAAATGGTACAAAGCGTTGAATTAGAAACAGAGAGTTGAAAAATATTAACCGTCGTCGTTCACGTCGCCAGACAAAACAAAGTTTGGTCACTTTACGTAGTTGTTTTGCAGAGGACGCAAAGAAATTTACAAATATTTATATCGCACGTGCGCGCCATTGTTCAGCTCATTAAATCTTTTGTTTAGTGACGTCGTCGTCGCCGTTGCCTCGTGGTCTTTTTTAAGGACCACCTTTATAGTGCAGTGGCTTAGTTTTCGCTGTGCACACAGGTCCTTTTGGAGTTCCAAATCGATTAATGTCGAAATTGCCATTTTCAGTTGGTGAAATGAACGCAGCATCATGGGAAGCCATCGAGCCGGATCTTCGTCAAAGAGGTTGTACGGCAGGAGGTAGAAACTGGCAGAGTTAGCAGCCGTCGCGGTGTTCGGAATATCTTCAGAATAAGGGTCATACAGCAGACCTGTGGTCACTCAGGCAACTAGATCTTTGTCTACGATCGATTCGTCGTCGGCAACGAAGCGTTGAAAGTCGACAACAGGATAGTACATGCTATACTGATTGTAAAATGATGAGCTTGTTTCTTCGGTTTCTTTTCGCTTAGTTACAGTCATTTGGTTCAAGCCCCAAGCAACTCTTTCTACCCCGGTCCTTTGGGTACAAGTGTTTCATCATGACCCGAATGTCGATACGGTACCCTCTATTCACGCATATGTTGTTAACATTGCCTTAACTAAAGAAGTTTAGATACTTGGGATGGTCAAAACTGAGCTAACTAATAGCTTCTTGTGCAGTTTTGTTTAAAGTGAGTTTCAGGACTTTTTGGATCCTTCTTGCTCCTGGTATCCAAAGGTTGGTAATATCCTCAATATTAAAGTCGACGTTTTCCAAGGAATTTTGTCTTCCATCAACAACCAAATCCACTTTGTAGTGAAGCATATGGTCATGAATTGTCCCCGCGAGGTTTTTATGGATATCTGTGCCATATGGGCTCTCGTGGGACGTCCAAAAGGTGGCCTGAACATAACCGTTGGTAGAAACGCGGGCTTGTATAACCCCATTCGGAGAAAGCAAATAACCATTGATGTAATCGTAGTTATACGTAGTTTAAATATTTCGAAGAACCAGAACGTTTTCCGGCATTCCACCTTAAAAATTAAAGCCATCTTCGTTCCCTTACTCGGAACTGGTCAGCTAAGACGACCACCACAAACCGTACAATATTAATCCAAGCTTTAATTTTTATTCGATCTAAAAGAAATACATGTATGATTCGAAATCATAAAAGCGCAAATAAAGTCTTAATCTCGTAGCTAAACTCAAAAAACGTGATCTGAAACCTACCTCAGTGGCTGGTCGTAAAAAGAGGTTTCTCTTTTCAGGTAAGCAGATTCAGGTAAGCGAACAGATTATAAAAACTGGATTCGCCCTCTTGTTGATTCCTCTGAAAATTGGGTTAAAACATAATAAGTTAACAATTTTAAATCCCTGTACGGAATTAATGTCAATCACGAACCTTGTAATTAAATATATCTGTCGTTAAAAGGCCACGCCTATTTGCTTAACGAAACAATCTTCATAGTCAATCATCTAAGTCTTTGCACTCTAACTAGCCTACGTTTAAACTTGTACGTTGTTTCATTGGCGCCTTTCTTGGCCATTTTTGTTGCCGGTTTGTTGCCACCTTGTTGCTGCTTGCATAATTTATCAATGTACTATGTCTGTTTTCTCGTGCGAACTGCAGTTTAGTAACGTCAGTAATACAGTAACGTCAGTTATCTTGGTTTTCCTGTGGCAGTTACAGTATAGATATTTTAAAGTTCTCTATCCCTCGTGTTTTCCGTTATTTCTTTATATCGTATATTGTGTAATTATTGTAATTGTTTGTTATTCGAGTCTCAACCCACGTCACTTAAGCGGGAATTAAAAGTGAATTGTATTTATGTACCAGATATGGAGTTGTCCATTTCCAAGCAACAGATTTCGCATAGTTGCAGTTTCATAAAGGTTGCAACGTGTCGATCAGCTATGTTCTGACACTTTGACATTATCGACTATGTTTCGACTTAAGTTCGAGAGATCAGGGTAAATTTAAGCCAAGGGAAAGCACAGAAATTAGCTCGAGTAAACAGGGAGTTCAAATTAAACCAAGTTCGTTTATCTTATACTAAATGATAGTAAATGTCTTAACAAGTGGAGTGAAATCCAAGAGAAATCAGTTCTTGCTGGAGTTAGTGGGGTTCTGCTGTAGAAGGAAATAAAGTCTGAAGCTGACAAACAAGGTATTTTTAAATTTTTCAAAGTACAGTTTGTTTGTCTTTAAAATTCTTTTAATGTGTTAATTTCTCCTGGGAAGAGTGGTGGCCCTAATGGAAACTCAATGATAATTTCCACCGTGAACAATGTGAATTATGAACAACTTGAAACAACGAGAAGTTGTCTAACCCTCATTTGGGGTATGAGTACTCCATAAATATTTCTCTGTGCACTGGGAGTCAAAAATATGACCCTGAGAACAATTTTCAATGGAGTGTGCAAAGTAATTCGAGATTGTTTTGGTTTTGCTTTACTTCACTTGGCACGTGATTGGTCCAGAAAACTCGCATCATATTCTAAACCAATCAGATTCAAAACCTGAACCAATCGCGACTTGGTCAGTCGACGTTTCCCGTGGTTAAAGCAGTTTTTTGTTTCCTGCATAATAACTGTCATGGACGGGAAAGTCTTTTACGAGAGCATGTTTCCTTAATTTGTTGACCAATATTTTATACCTTAACCAGATGTTCGGTCAACAATTAACATATGTCAAGAGGTGGACATACCTGCCAAAGGAGGCGAAGGGAGTCAGAATGTGACGAAGGAAGAAAGATCGTAGAGGTCATATCGTTTACCGGGCTTAACACGTTCTTCTACTCAAACTTCTTGAAATAGCTAGGACCTTGGGGTGACCAGAAATAGCACGTGCTTTCGACGCGAAAGGAATCAGTGAAACTGCTGGTATCAACGCAGCCGCTGTTATATAATCTGCTTTTTTTTGCGAGCCCTGTTGTTTGTCTCTACATCCATTTGATTTATTCTCCATATATTAAATAGGAAACCATCCGGCTCGATCTTTGTAAACGTTTTTTATTGAAGCATTTAGAATTGAGTAAGATCGAAAAACCAATTGAAGAAATTGTTTTAGTTATGATCGCGTCAGTTTTCTGGATACTTCACTCTGAGAAATGTGCGTTATCAATATTAGAAATGAAGGAACAAGAGGAAAGTGTTTTTTTTTCTCTTAAAAGGCCTCGCTCAACAAAGATGCATTGTGGGAGTGGTGGCCTTTGTCTGTATTTTATGTATTGTAGGAAAGGAAAGCCTTCTGTATGTATAATATTATTCGACTAAATCTTTGCAATCTTGATCGAGAACCGGCTTTTGCGATTGCGACAATGAAGCCATCGATAAAAGGTCGTCCTGCACGATGAAAAGCCACCGTATTATATGGCTGACTAGATCATTTTAAAACCATCGAATGGGCGAAAGAGAGCTTTGTGATGTACCAAGAAAACGAGCAGCGATTCTAAAGAAGCCCTGCTACGCGGCATTTTGGAGGAAAGTCAAACAGAAAGCTTCTCTCAGTTCCTGGGTGACCGTCGGACGGGGAAACGTTTACAATCGATCTGTAACCTAATCCGATGTAAGTTATTGAGTGACCTTTCACTCCCAGTGAGATCAAACTCAGAGATACATTTCTCCTAAATTTCATCTTGATATCCTCTATGATTTATTCGTATTTTGAAACACTGTGAGTGTCTATTGAACGTGGAGCGTGACAAATTCATTCTTAGGAGGCTTAGCGCCTCTCCTTTTACGAATCCTCTCTTTTCGCCTGATGAAAGACACCCACGACTTTGTTATCCATCAGTTTCTCTTTAAAATGCCATCGCTTATTTTGTCAAAGGCATGTCACGAGACACAACGAAGGATGAAAAGAAAAGAACCGCCTTGAGGTCTCTCGAAGAAAAGTTTAAAGAATCATACCATGGTGTTGTTTACGATGAAAGTAGAAGTAGAACGTGGGGCAATATCAACTTAATAATATGTGAGTGATCGTGGGCGAAAAAAGAAAAAGATTGAAAATTGAAAAATTGAAAAATATGTGAATGAGAATCCATGGGCATGTTGGCGAGGATGCACTTCTCGAGGACATGATCCACGGCTCGATAAAATTTTCCAGAAAAGCATGGTTAGTATTAAGAACATTCAAACGCTTGCTCCCGAGACGTCGAAAGGTCTGAGACTGGGGAGATGAAATCAGCAAACAAAGCTGCCTTGGTACTTCGAATACCTCCCTTAGGCCAACTTCCGCAGAATGAACCATCAGAATGGGGTCAGACAATGATAAAAGGTGGTAATGTCAACTAACAACATTAAAGACAAATCAGCTACCACCCATCTAATGAAGGCAATGGAATAGACAGCTCGATAGCTAAAGAGCAGTCAGTCAGTAGCTGTGTATAAAAAAAGATATAACATTTAGTGGGTTAATATTATTTTGGAAATATGCCACGTCTAGCTGCAAACTACGGTGGCTAGTTAGGGCCATAATATAAACGCAATATTTTTTAGGAATTTATTTAAATTAAGCTACCAAATTAAAAGTAACCCTGTTTCGAAACACTAATAAATAGCTGCTGCACAGCATTTCAATTGACTTCTACTTATCTACATTGTGCTACCAACCGTAAATTTCCACTTATAACTGTAAATTTACACTTATAACTGTAAACTTACACTTATAACTGTAAACTTACACTTATAACTGTAAATTTACACTAATAACTGTTAATTTACACTTATAACTATACATTTACAGTTATAAGGGTAGATTTCCACTTATAACTTTAAATTTACACTTACCCCCTCTTATTCATGAGAATTTACACTTGCAACTGTAAATTTCCACTTATAACTGTAACTTTACACTTCTAACTGTAATTTACACTTGTAACCGTAAATTTACAGTTATAACTATAAATTTACTCTTGTAACTGTAGAACTACACTTTTAACTGTAAATTTACAGTTATAATAACTATAAATTTACACTGGTTATTGTAAATTGACACTTCTAACCGTAAAGCAAGCATCAATCGAGAGGCAGTCACGTACTTTCGTTCATATGTAGTGGAGTGCAGTCGACAAGATGGGTGAAGGCGCAAGGGGAATGGAAGAGGTAAGTTGCGGTCAATTTTACATGTAGTGCACGATATCAAGAGAGGAAGGGAAATCTAGGAAAACAAAGGAAGCTAATGGTAATAGCCATTCCGCGAATAATATCTCCTGAGCACAGAATACACTAAAGAAAGAGAGTGTCAAGAAAAGAAAGATCACTCTTGGTTGGATGCACTATTCTACAAAAGAGAAACGGTTTATAACGGTACTACTAACCAGTGCCGGAGGTGGCACCCATACTGAGGATTGATGTACCAGGTCATTCTATCAAAGGAGACCTTATAGCAGAAGCCCGAAAGCTCTTCTTCCCAAGGGGTCTATCCACCCACGAAGAAGAAAAGGAAATGATCTTTGATCTTGCCAATTTTAAAGCGGAGCCTTTTGAAGAATTTACTGAAGATGGAAAAACCACAGACGACATCACTGTCCAGAAGTATATCGAAAAACACAAACTGACTATGGCAAGGTTGTATTTAACATCAAAACCCTCATCTCTCTTTACTCTCTCTGATGTGGCCTGTGATGATGATGATGATGCCAATCACAATTCACCAACATTTGAGTCTGAGAAGTGTCACCAAGACAGGGGCAAGGCATGGCTTATGAGGTATGCAAACCTGGATGTAGATGCATTTAAACTGGAAGATGCATCCTCCCATTCTGTTCCTGATGACTTTCCTTGTTACAATAGTGCTGACTTGGCATGGTTAGGCCATTCACTTCTCAATACATCCGAAGAATGCCAACAGTTGTTGCATGAACAAGAAGAATCATTGCAGCAATGTATCGAGATTGACCGGCGGAAAGAGGAAGAAAAGAAAGATCTTTTGATTCAGCAAGATCAAGAAAAGGGAGAAACACGAGAGAGAAACTGCACGATTTGAAGCCGTAAGATCATCCAGGTCCTCGAGAGTACCTGCTGAACCAGCGGTAGGAGCCCCACGGGTAGGGTTAGCGGTTCAGCATGTGACCCGTGGAAAACTTGTGCGCTACTTAACCAGCAGTGACATAATGTTGCTTGTCAACGACTGGATCTGCTCGCTGGCTAAAGAGTCAGAGAACTTTAAACTGTGTTCTTCGCCCGATGTCGTGGCGACGCCGTGTGACCCCGTTAGTAACTGCACCCTATGCATACAAGTTACGGACGAGTCAATATTGTCGTTGGAGGACTCTGACGTTACGTTCAAAGGTATGGCAGTGAGTAGAGGTATGTATTGACAGGCATGTTGCTTTTTTTGAGAGAGTATTTTTTACCAGCGAAAAATTAAAGACCCATGACCGACCATTAGTTTAATCTGGGCGTTTCCGTTTTCTTTCTTTTTTTTTCAGGAAAACCGAAAATTTGTACCATGGTATTCAACTGCAACTGGCAAGTACACCTCCAGATTCCCTAGTGTCAGGTGACGATTGCATGGCTACAGATCACTATGAAGGAGAATTGTAATTGAGAACCACACCAAGGTACAAGGAAAGCGGGAAGAGGAACTGCGTGCTCTGAAAGGAAGGGTGCATGTGATTATCAATAAGTACAGCATTAGTCAGGACCATATTTCCATATGTAAAGATCCCAGTATCCTTGAAAAGAACGTTGTAGTTGGCATAGAGGGGGCAGAAGCATCAGGAGAGGGTGTTTTGCGAGAGGTTAATTCTTTGTTTTGGCACAATTCCTTGTCTCAAAGCAGTGGCGATAGCGAGCACTCAATTCCAATTCTTCCAAATCTCAACCAGGAAGACTATGTGAGCATTGGTAGAATTTTGACACATCAATTTGTGCTTTGCGGTATGTTTCCAGTAAAGGTGTCCCAGGCATGTCTCATGCAGGCTTGTCCCATGCAGGCTTGTCCCATGCAGGCATGTCCCATGCAGGCATGTCCCATGCAGGCATTTCCCATGCAGGCATGTCCCATGCAGGCATGTCCCATGCAGGCATGTCCCATGCAGGCATGTCCCATGCAGGCATGTCCCATGCAGGCATGTCCCATGCAGGCATGTCCCATGCAGGCATGTCCCATGCAGGCATGTCCCATGCAGGCATGTCCCATGCAGGCATGTCCCATGCAGGCATGTCCCATGCAGGCATGTCCCATGCAGGCATGTCCCATGCAGGCATGTCCCATGCAGGCATGTCCCATGCAGGCATGTCCCATGCAGGCATGTCCCATGCAGGCATGTCCCATGCAGGCATGTCCCATGTCCCAGGCGTGTCCCATGCAGGCATGTCCATGTCCCAGGCGTGTCCCATGCAGCACACTCTTTTCGGCCGCGCAACCGACGAGTGTAAGATTGAGTCTTTTCTGCGGCTTCTACCACCAAAGGAAAGAGAGTGTCTATCAAGGGCATTGAAAGGTGAAGGACCATTCCCACAGGAAAATTATTCACCTACTCGAAGACTAATGCGTACACTAGGTACCTACTGCAGAGGCTCTGGCACTGTCCATAGGAACCGCTGAGTTTGTAACAATGCCTTTCTTGTGCTTATCCAGCGTGCGAGAAGGAGTGGGCCAAATGTGGGAGAAGGTGACCAAAGGGGAGATTGCATCATTGTATGAGATTTCCAGGCCAACCGGAGAATCCAAAAGAGAATCAATTTTTTCGCTAGTTGGAAAGCTATCTCAAAGAATCAAGCAACGAAATTCTTTCAAAATTTCTCCGCTTCTGCACTGCTACAGATGTGTTATTGCCTGATCATCGCATTTCAGTGCGCACAGGGGTCATGCCACTTGTGGCTAATCGCTCGAAATCGTACACTTGTTTCCACAGATTAACTCTACTCAGAAACTATCTGTCATATTCACAGATACGAGACAACCTGGAATTTTACCTTCGAGACTGTAGTATCTGGGATCTAAATGACTAGTGGTAGCTTACTCAATAATAGTGATTCGGAGCTGTAGTCGTCAATCACAAGTAGAGCATTTGAACCTGACTTTTGTACTGTCAATATTTCATAGTCTGAACATTTCTTTTTTAGTTCCTGTTGCTTCACAGTTGAAATAATGTACGTCTTTACCCTGTGCTCGGTACTTTTAATTTGTATTTGTTGTTTTCATAGACGTAGGTATGTAGGCTAAGAAGTTGTATCCCATTTTGTTGAAGCCAACATTTGCATTTCTCTTCTGTTTTGGGAGATTAGAAAGCACTCAGTTAGGTTGGTTATGTTACGTTTTCATGCCTCCTAATGGCGACATTCACTTTGAAAACAAACTTATACAACGTACGTTTTGTCACTGTTCCAAGATTGTACGTTTACATCAGCTTGTTTAAATCAGATTTGGGAAGTGATCTCGTGGTGTTTTCCAAATAATCGATTGATAAGAATCATTTAGGATGAAGCACATAATGCCTGCATAGTAAAACAGGGAAAGTACGAGAGTTAGTTTGATATAGCTAAAATTATTTTTTAACGATTTGTTGCAGTTATGGGAACGCATGCAATTTTTAATATAGACACTCACATGTATGGCGTATGCTGCTCCTCTGAAAGAGTATTTTTATCACCCGTGTTCAATTATTACTGACAATATTCCTAAACTACTTTCAGATTTATTCAGTAAAGGGCCTGTATATTTGTGTTTTTGATCAGAAGAGCTGCTACTTTGATAGTTTCTCTCAGAACTCAGAGCTACTGCCTGTATCCACCCTATCCAACCTGACCCTTTTATCTCTTCTCCCCAGATTGTGCTACTAACAAGAGTTAAGCGATTGAAGGAGTCTCAGTCGCAGTTTCTTGTGCACTTCCTTGTTTTAAACGATTCAGCAGAGGATGAATCATGTAAGATCACCTCATGATTATAAAAAGAAAGCCGATAACAGTAATCTGGGTTTACGTGATTTGGAGAATAGAATACGACTTTCTTCTAGGTATAAATATACCATTCTCTAATAAATGTGAAAAATTGATATCGCAAGAAATTGTAATATAAGGTAGAGACAGAACGACCTTTTTTGCATACACATATATATCAGACCAAATTACATCACGTCATATATCATCCTAGCCTCGTTAATTACATATCACGTTATAAAAATGATTTCAGTCCGTACCTGGCAGTCTCAACACCTTAATGTTTACAACTCGATAACTTCTCACTGGATGGAATGCGAATCCCTCGATTCTTTGATTTGTAACAGAACGCCTGTGTAATAAATTCTTCCCCCCTCCAAATTCGTCTCGAACATGACGTCTTATGAACTTCTGCATTGCAGCAACACTAACATTCTCAGTACCCGCATCGGCACGACATATGTGAGGGGCCCCTCCCAGTTGTTTGACACAATCATGACAGAACAGAGTTAATGGAGGTAGCGATTATACGAGCATCAGTTGTTTGAGGAACCAACCTCAAGCCACAGGATACGGCGGCTGTAGCCATCTATCACTCCTTGTATGCAAAACCCAAATGGCTTAAGCTTATCGTAGCCATCAGTGTGCCAAATATAATTTGGACCTTTTGATAGGTATTGTCGTCTTCGTAACTTATGATGAGCTCGTTCACGAACTCTGTTAGGATCAAGTACGACAAGGATTCGACGAATCGTTTCCCTATCCACTATCATACCATAGTCTAGAGTAATTCTTTTGATGCGTCTGAAGGTAGCCTAACAAGCTACCACTGCGACTCTTGCTCTACTGCTAAAATCACGTCGTGGGGACTACTGCTCGTTCCCCTTCTTCTCAATCCAATTCTACAGAGAGTTCTTTTGAGATGACGAAGGCTAAGCCAAATACCATGAATGATGCAAAGAAACACGAGAATTTCAGTGCAGCCAAATCCTAGATTAAAGTACTCTTGTATCAGCAGATTTCTGCTTCATTGACCACTCCGTAAAGCGGGAAGATAGTGTGGAAGAACACTTTCTGCAGCTAAACTTTTCGCTGAAACAACCGAAAGGAATAACATCCAGACTGTCATAGCTCAAGCTATTGCTTCCTCAGTTCTCCCCTTAGTACCCAATCGTCAGTTATGTACAGTTTTAAGTAGAAATCTACAGTTGTAAGTAGAAATTTACAGTTATAAGTGTAAACTTACAGTTATAAGTGTAAATTTACAGTTATAAGTGGTAAATTTACAGTTATAACTGTAAAGCTACAGTTATAATTGGAAATTTACAGTTATAAGTGTAAATTCACAGTTATAAGTGGAAATTTATAGCTATAAGTGTAAATTTACGGGTATAAGTGGAAATTTACAACTGGTAGTATAATATAAATAGGTAAGAGTCAATTGAGATGCTGTGCAGCAGCTATTTATTAGTGTTTCGAAACAGGGTTGCCTTTAATTTGGTAGCTTATTTTAAGCCAATTTCCAAAAAAATCGTGTTTCTATTATGGCTCTAACCAGCCACTATAGCAAACCGAGCATAAGCTGGGAAAGAGAACTACACTAATCAGAACGAGCACGGCGCAGCTGGATTTTCATAATTCTTACCCTTTGATACTATATGTCACCTTCATTTATGGTTTCCTTCAAATCTACAATCAGATTGCTAACATTAATCTTCTTTTCCTTTTGTCTCTTTTGTTCTTTAAGACTTTTTCTGGGCGTTTGACTTTGTCTCCCTGAAAGTTGTCTACTCCGAGCTAACAATTTTGTAGCAATGGATAGAGTAAACAAAACGGGTTCAGGCTATATAAGTTTATTAAAGCATTTATAGATTTTTTTTACAACAAGTTAACTATTTTTAGTATGGTATATATTGATGGTGGCTTGAGAGATATCAACATCTATTTATTTCTTGTCCGTAACGGTCACTTTGAGTTCTTAACAGTAACTTCGCTTCGAGACAAACAAACCAATAGCATTTTTCTTCTCTACATTGCTCTTACAAAAATTAGGAAATATTATTTATACTTAGAAAACACTCACAAATTCATTAAGCATGTCTGACTTAATCAGTTATAAAAATTATCTAAACAGCAACGCCTTTTTTGTATCTTTTTGTCTCTATCAGTCTACAGTCGATAACAGAAAAAGCACTCACGGGTTCAACAAATTAAGTGAAAAAACGCTTAACTAAGAAGTGTGAAAGTGAAGTAAATAAGTAAGTTTTATTTCAAGGAAACTTTCACTTAACCTCCATGTACAAACTATAAAAGTGATTACCATTACTAACAATGCATTACAATTGTAAGATGAACGTTACATCATAAAATCAGGAGCTACAAAAAGGTAAGCCTAAGGTTCTCGAAGTCTTGACCACAAATAACCACTGAGCAATATACGACTACAACATTGGAGGTTCAGCAATTCTGGTATCGTGCCTCAGTCTTGCACAAGAGGAGTTGCTTCGGATGACTCTTCGTCTTCGTCATTTACGGTTTCGTCTGTATCCACGGCCGTTAGTCGATAACCATTACTCTCTTGCACACCAACCTCTTCATCACAAAGGTATACGGCATCACCTTGGTTTTCCATATGTTCTCCAATATCGTGTTGTTCCTCCTCTGTGTTCACAAGTTGGCATGTGTTAGGTTCTTCCCCTCCTGCCTCCTGTACAGGTTGTATTGCTGCAGCACCTTGATCATCAGCATGACTTTCAGGTTTGCTTGTTCCACCTTCTTCGACATCTGGAGGACAGGCGGAATCAACATGGCCTTTTTCTTCAATCAGGGAAGGGTATTCGAAAAAATCGACATCTTCCCCGATTACGGGAGGAAATTGTGAAGCTTCAGGTTTGTTCACCTCAGTGGCAAGGGGGTGCGCTTCAGAGTAAGGATCTTCTTTTTCAATTACAGAAGGGCAAACTGTAGCTTCGAAACCCTTTTCCCCAATCATAGGGGAGCATGCGGAATTGCTGAAATCTTCCTTCTCAATGACAAGAGAGCATGTTGAACAATCAGGATTTTCCTCGTCAATCACAAGGGGGCGTGCCAGAGTACCAAGACCATTATCGTCCTTCACTGAGGAAGATGGCAAAGGATCGATATATTCTTCTTCAGTCACAAAAGGGCACTCAGGGTCATAAATATCTTTCTCCTCAAGCCCAAGAGAGTACTCGGAGTCACAAAAATCTTCATTCTCGCTCTCGCTGAGGTATGGTAAAGTCTCACTCTCGTATAGGTACGCTGAGACATCAATCTCTTTTTCATCTTTGTTAAAAGAGTGTGCTACCCCACCGTCTTGTTCTACTTTGATTCCGAGAGGGAAAACTCGAGCACCATCTTCTATTGCAGCCACAAACAAATTCGCAGTAGCGCCGTGTTCACCCACCTCACGGTCGGGATTTGCTGTAGCTGCTCCTTCGTCCGCCACGCTATCTCTGAAGGGGAAAGCCGTTGCAGCGCCGTCTATTGCAACCACAAAAGGATGCACTGTAGCACCGTGTTCACGCACTTCACGGTCGTGATTTGCTGCAGCTGACCCTTCGTCTCCTACGCTAACTTTGAGAGGGAAAGCTGTACCACCATCGTTTATTGCAACCACAAAAGGATCTGCAATAGCACCGTGTTCACCCACCTCACGGTTGGAATTTGCTGTAGCTGCTCCCTGCTCATCCGGTTCTGCCTCTTCTCGGTTTGCAGCAGCTCCACGATCATCGATAAACTTGTACTTATCGTTATCATACTTGTCCATGTCCACGATATCCACATATGTCTGTGATAAAAATTGGAAGGTTATCGGGAATTAGGTTCGTCATGAAACAAGGAGCGATCCAAAAATGAATAATAACGAATAATGATGAATAATAATGAAGATCAGACATCGATTGCAAACACAGGAACCGATTTACGTGTATCAATTGATAAAGAAACAAAAGCAAGTATGGTCAACCTCTTTCTTCCAAATTATTACCTTATTAACAACTGTTGCATACTGGCTATTAATTAACAAATGAAGAAACCTTGATTGTGCTCTGGTCAGTTGTAAAGTCGGCTAAAAGAATGGAGGGGAAACGCGAGACGTGGGCGAGTGTTGTTCCTTGCTACTTCTTTATCGTTTGTTTTATAATGAAGAATCCGTCAAATCCCCAACGCATTACTTACTATTTTCAAAACAAGTTCTAATTCTCGAATCAAACAGAAGCGATGTCGGTATGTACTATACTCCCATAAAACATGCTACAAATCCAAATCCTTGCTACAAAGGTTCAAATAATCTGATTGGTTGAATTAGACTTCAGCTGCCAAAAATGTCAGACCATCAAAGTTTACAATCTGTAAGAGTTCACCAACTTAAATAGTTCGGCAGCTGGAACCTAAAGCACTTCTACCTGAAGTTTTCTATTCTTAATACAGAATTTGAAAGTGAAATGGACGATGAAATCAGCCCGAATCGTGGCTCATAAAAACATGAACGTTTTTTCAAATGGCAATAACCAAGAAAACTGCCCGAGGCGTATGTTTTATGAACCGTAACATACTGCTGTTGTGACTGATGTGGCCTTCCACTCAATGCATCGGAAAGGACATTAGAGTAGTTCATTTTGCGATAGTTCATTTTGCGATAGTTTTGCCTTAGTTGTTCATTTTGCGATATGTGAGGCTTGCTTTATTGCTATCAAAGGCGATCAGCAGTCGCTTTCACACCATCACGATTTGTATTATGTTAACAATTATGCTAATTTGGTTACATATTCAAGCTTTATTATTCCTTTTTTTTAAGTTCTGTTATTTTTTTGACCACGAACATATACATACTATACGAGTGTTGCTTGTGTTTCAGTTTTATTACCGTAGGACAGCTCGCGAAATCAGAATCAGCGCGAAAACGTTCAACCAGTCCTTTTCGTTTTCTATTTGAGGTTTTTTGTCTCTGCTCAAGTTATAACAACGTTAATTACGGCGCTTGGCACGTTTACAAAGCTTTGTTTGGTTCCTCTGTAGCTACTTGTCGGCTCGTTTGTTCCGAAATATCGCTTTCAATTAATGAAAAATAATGTAGAAAGAATTCTGAGAAATGGTCGAAGTACAAATTGGCAGATAGCGGACAGCTTTAGCTCAGCTGCTTGTTTTGTAATTTAATAGAACACGCTCTTCCAGCCATTGACAGCGCGCGTTATATCCGAACTTTATTATAATAAAATTATTATGAAATGAAATGACCTGTATTATGAAATGACCTGTAATCCTAATACACAGACCTGTACCTCACGAAAACAAACAAATGCTTTCATAAAGGAAACAAACATTAGACAAACAGGCAAACACAAAAAAACGAAGAGAAACAAAGAGCAAAATACAAAACGCAAAAAAGCCCAGAGCGGACAGCGTATTTTCTTAATAAGATTGTCTATGGCAAACCTTTGTTTTTAGATAGGTATCCATTGTTTTGCAGAGGTTCACAAAATGTGGCCGGGCAGCTATTCGATATTTCCAGCAGCTTAACATCACCGCGTATCTATAGGAAAACAGTCACATTTTCTTATCACAAGGAGTGAGAGGCTACCACTAGGTACAATTATACCTGAAATGCTAAGTTTACAAAAATTAAAATCGTTTGGCTTACCTTGTTACATTGCAGTTCAAATAGAGCTTGGATTAAAAAACCAATTCAACTTAATTTGAATTTGACTCACCAAAGTTGAACTGACTGAAGTGTGTGATGAGAATCTGATTTTTAAAATGTCTTTTTTGTTTGTTTACTTTTTGTTTTGTTTTTTGCTTTGTTTTTGTTTTGTTGTTGTTTTGTTTTGTTTCGCTTGTTTTTGTTTTCTTTTGTTTGTGTTTTGTTTTGTTCTGGTTTGGTTTGGTTTGGTTACATTTTGTTTTGTTCTGCTTGTTTTGTGTTTTTTTATTAATAGGGTCAATTTGTTAGGAAGGCTATTTATTCAGTCTGAACAGGTTTTAAGGTTCACGAAGAATTCATATCATCATTACAGTCATTATTGCTGTTTTTGTCACCTGATAAAATTAATACAAGCTACAATAAACCCAATAACGATAGCTATCGTTTCGCACTGTATTTATGCAACTTTACATTTACTTTGTACAATCCATGTTCAGTATTACACAGAAGCCGGACGTACAAACTGTCGTCGATATGTTCAGGCTTTGGCAAACGGTAACCTTCTTGGATTTTTCTCATTGTCTTGGTTTCAGACCATCCTTCGTATGGAATGCCTCCTGTGGACAAATAATAAATTTGCTATTCGCTAAAAGAGCACAACCTTTTTGCTGTAATCACTTCTATTCCAATAGGCACGATCGGTATTATTTCACTATTAAAACGATACTTATCGAACAATATTCCTGTTTTACATCAAATAAAAGATAAAGGGAGAAAGATTTTTAAACGATTTTATAAATACTGTATTCATCGGCGACATTGAGTATTTCCATTTACTTCTCTATCATGCCATGATTTTGTACCCGGTCATTGTATAACCTTTCAATTAGTAATCGTGTGTGCGATTTCGGCGCGTCTATTTTCTGTTTTTGAAGTAACAAGTAAGTGAACTCAGTACCGATTGTGAAGATTTCAAACAGGACTATGCCATAAGACCACCTGTGGAAGAAATAGAAGGATGACGATTCATGTCAACTGTGGTAGAAAAATAACCTTAACTCAAATACCTCAACTATATTTAAATATGTCCATTATTTTATAAACAATTCCCTGTAGATGAAAACTCTATAGTTATTTATTTGATTATTCATTTATCTTTTCTTTCTATCTTTTTTCTACTCAGATTTTAAATATCGCTACAGCTCATCATCAGTTCCCTGGCTCGACATCTCCTAAAGACACGGATCAGAAAAGCACTGAATATTCTAAAGCCTTCAATTTATTAAGGGGCCATTGTAAACAGGTTGACGGTTATAATACACATCTAATAACAAATACAGTACGTACACATCACTTTTGGTTGACAGCTGTTCCACATGGCCGAAAAGAATCTCGGGTGCACTCCATTTGATTGGGATACATCCCTACATAAGCATCCAGAGTGCTATAAGCATGTGTGATCTAAACGGACTGGAATACAACCTCTGAAATATTTTGCATATAAGATATAAGCCCTTTTTCAGCTAAGATGTGAGGTGTCGCGATAAATCCGAGAGCAGTACACGCGTTTGTAAAATATTTCTTTAAATACAAATTACGTGCTCCTTTTTTTTTTACGTCTCCTGTATTTACTTTGCCTTTTGACATGCTCGAGTTTGTACTCTTGCTTTAAGAGAACATTGTCACCTCTAATTTTTTTAAATCCTGCATTCACACCTCAGGTACAGTGTACATTTTATCTGAGTGAAAACTTCGATACGCATAGAATCGCTTTACGATAAGGGAAACACGTTTTGTAATAAAACTGTATAAGAAGTAAGTAACGTTCGTAAGGACAGTTCAAGTTTCAAAATAGAGGGCGATTCTAGTTGACGTTATCATCTGGCACACGCCCATATTTCGATGAATTTTTCACATTTGAATATTTGAAACCAACAGCCCAAAAATAAATCTCACGTCTATACCTTGGGTATACATGTAGGGGAAGCTAACCACACATTATGGTTAAAGGCTGATAGCTTCTAAGGAAACTGTTTGGAGCTGCATCGGTGGGGGTAAGGGAATAATTTGAATATCTCAACAAAGTTAAAATGGTAAATTGGCCACCGTTACGATTATAAAAGCTGACGTTTCGAGCGTTAGCGCTTCGCTCCGACGAAGGGCTAACGCTCGAAACGTCAGCTTTTAGAGTCGTAACGGTGGCCAATTTACAATTTCCACTTTGATGATATATTCAAATTATCACACACTATGATATTTGATGGATTTAGTGACAGTCAAATAACAACTCGCTGAATAAGTTATTAAAAAAATCTGAGAATGACCTTCTTGGCATTTCCTGGGCCGTATTTGAAATCTTGATGAGAGAGCCCAAAATCAGTCAACTTGCATACGCGATGCTCATCGAGGAGGATGTTGCGAGCTGCAAGATCGCGATGAATTATCTGTAATTAAAAAAGAAAAGAAAAGAAAAGTTGGGCTAAAAACGAAATAAAAAAAGAGCAAGAAATTCACTTCAAAGAAGGAAATGGAAAACAAAATTATTCTTTAGACTATTTTGGTGTGATTGAGGGATTCTAATGCACTTGATCATTTTAGTCGTATGATGACTAGTTGCAAAATGCAAACCAAGAAGAGCTTGAGCACTTACCCCTCTAGAGGCGAGGAAAGTCATACCATGTGCGATCTGTTTAGCAAACAGCACCATGTCATATGTTGTCAAGTGGTCGACCCTTCCGACCCCACGATGATAGTGGTCGAAAACCCCCCTGGATTTTCTGAGGTAACCCAGCAAGTCACCTCGCCACAGGTACTCCATGATAAGTATTGGCTGAGCTAAATGAGTTCAAACAAGAAATCGCAAATCATCATAAGAGAAGCAGAGTAGAAGTTCCAAAATGTTCTAAATTGGACATGCTTATTTTATTTATATACTAGGTTCTATCTCTTATGAATTATCGTTAATGGTAGCTTTAATCACAATTAGCGTGTAAATTGTACAGAGCTAAGTATTTTTAAAATAAATAAATAAATGACTTAATAAATTAAAAAGACCGAAATATTCCTTGACTTAGCTCACCAAGGTAGTAATAGAATTGATTTTAGCAGCGGTTCACCTCAGTGATGTTTTTGTCCTTACTGTGACTTAGCTGGTTACAATCATAACAATAGGTGATTACCTCCAACTGTAACACAGCCAATGAACTTAACAACATTCTCATGGCCCATCCTTCCAAAGAGTTTCAATAACTCGATCTCTCTAAAGAGGGCCTTCCTTCCTTGCTCTCCAGAGATTGCTAGGAAACCATAAAAACAAAGAATGTCGTGATGTGTTAATAGAAAAAATTAGTTTTGTGGTTAACATGCTCATCTAAAAGTGTTGTATATTTGATGTTAAATAATCAGCACGTTACAGTGCATAAGGTATACACATCTAAATCAAATCTAAAAAGACTCATTTACGTTTGCTAAGAAAAAAAAATTAGTTGGCGTTTCTCTTCATATGTACGATATTTCATTTGTATGATATTTCCTCAACTAGATTCATCATCTCTACCAATTAAATGTTACGCAATCCTTTGTTCTATTTTATTGTATTATATATAGTTGCTTCTTCGAAGATTCAATTTTAATGGGTTTTTGTTTTTATTGTTTGATTTTGTTTTGTCCTTTTTTTTTATGGTTTTGTTTCTCTTGATCTGTTTTGCCTCGTTTTTACGACTTATAACCGGTCCGCAGTTTAATTTACGTAATAGGGTGATTCACTTTGAAATCAGTTGGTTAAGTTAGGTCATGTATATCATGTATGGACATATGGTTGTAGTTTTTGTCTGTCCAAAAGTGCACACCCTCTTGGCCTCTTTGAGGTCGCATAACAAGATTTTCCGTCAAAAGCCTCTCAGAGGGTAACATTGGAAAATATTCCACGTCAGGGGGAATTTGTCTTCGAATATTGACCACGACCACCGCCGCGTGCGGAGAGCACATGTTTGAAGGTGGAATGAACGTAAAGTGAGTCTCAATCATTTTCAGTAGAAGTTTCCACTTTTATATGCTTTCATAATATAACGTAGAACACAGCGTGTGTTCTGATTGTTGAGGATACTTCAATCAAGCTTTCGATAACGAGAGATCTTAAAAATGTACTTACGCAGGTAACACTTGGCAGCGACTGTACGATTTCCACGTCTGCCACGGGACCGACCCAGTAGCGCTCGCCACACTGAGCCAAATGCCCCTCTGCCAATAGGCTCGCGAAAGTTCAGGCGGTCAACTGCAATCTCCCATTCATCCGTGTTTGCGTTTAGCTGACCCATCTCAACTTCATCTTGCTCTTCACTGAATAATTGCAGATGAAACCACGACTTCAATTTAACTATGCTTGTTACCTATCTGTCCTTATATCTCTGAGTCTAGCTCTTTTGTATATAAAAAGGCATCCAGGCGAGTGTCTATGAAATAATTTATACTAAACCCATCATATTATTCTCGTTTGCCTCTGGAAAATAGTTGAAATAGGTGAAATTTGGATACTAGTTTACTCACTGAGCCCGTGCCACATCATCCCAGTGTCAGAGATTGGATTTTTTAAAAAGCACTGAATGAACACAGTATGTGGAATCTGAAGATACCTTGTGCTGACTTGGTGTTTTGCATTTTACGTTGTTTGAATACCGTGTCTCTTACGTGCCTATCTAATGGTTAGTAATTAAATTGCTAACCAACACCAACCGAGGTATTGTCTAAAAATAACGATCAGTCTACAATCGAGTAAACAAGTAATATTTTAAATGAGTCTACAAGAAGGGCCAAGCTAAAATACGACACAAGTGGAGTGGCGGTTAACAATTCTCTGCACAGACTTCTTCAAGAGTTGAAAACCTCAAGTATAACAACATACAAAGTAACCATTAAACAAAGAGAATCTACTAACTTCAACCTGCTGGGCACCTCTTGCAAAGCTATTTTCCAAGAATATGTTGAAACATATGAAAGAAATGGCTTCGTCGTGAGCAAGTATGGCATCATTAACTTAGTCAAAGCCTACGACTCGTTTTAAAAATCACATTTAACTTATCTTAGACTATGACTAAAACTAAAAAGGAATAAGATGACTTGCCATAGTAACTAGCTTGATACAATTTGCAACCTTCATGTGATTTGATTAGCTAATAGGCTTGCGGGGAGTGAAAAGTGACCTTCGATATCAGTTCTGGGAATGCAGAATGTGACCTGATAAAAATAGCTCCTTTATAATCCTAAACATTGACATGTAAAAAGTCACAGTTTGCCTAATCAAAACAACTTGTTTTCATCGAGAAACCTATGGCACTTCCTTAAAGTTCCTTTTACCTGTCGCACGGCGTTTTTTTATGTATGCATTTAGAGCCAGCAGGAAAATGACAGCAGCCACAGGTCCGCCGATGTAGTACCACCCCAGTGAACTGCTGGAAGGAGCTGCTGGGGCTTCTGCATTTCATGTAGGAAACAGTTTAGTTTATTAACAAAGGCAACCAGTGTCGTCAATTCTCGGGGTATAAAGTTAGAGGGGTAGAGTTATAATTATGTATTTGTCTTGGCAGAATGGGGCAGATAGATGATAGAAGGAAGAAAAGAAGGAAGAAGCATAATACTTTGTCCATTGACGTAAGGAGAGAGGGATGGGCTGACTACTGCGTTTTGAACTTTTGTAGCACCTTTTTTCTTATAGGTTACACTTTGTGCTCTCTGGAATAGGCAAGTCAATTTGAGTGTCCCCCTTTCCAATATGGAAGGTGACTCTTTTGGAAACATCAATATAAAGGCTGAAAGTTTCTAAAGAAACTGTGGCGCTGCGTCGGTGGGGGTAACAAGGTAATTGGTTATATCATCTTAGTTGAAATAGTAAATTGCCCACCATAACAAATAAGAAAGCTGACGTTTCGAGCGTTAGCCCTTCCTCAGAGCGTTAGCCCTTCGTCCTCTCGCTCTTTGGAAACAATTTGAAGGTGTGTAGTTCTATCAGTACAATCACGAGACACCTCCGATGACAATGACATGCACTCGAGAAAAAATAAAAAAAAAAAAAAAACCGAGAAATATCTTAGGGGTAACTTTGATGTTAAAAAGGTATATTGATTCTTTTTAAAAGGCTTTTTATTTATTTATTTTTTTTGGTGAGATTGCTATAAGAGTGGTTAAAAATTCCATGTAAATGTAAATGTACATTAGAGAAGTACCTGAAATACAAAGTATATCATCATAAGAAGTAAAAGAGTCATCTCCACGTATGAGATGCTGCTACAGTATTTAACTTCGTTTTGATTTGATGATTTTAGTTTCAAGAAGATCAAAAAATAACAACAACAATGAAAACGTGCAGGAGCATAAAAAGTCGAGGCTTTAGTTTACAGCAATGGCCTTGCAGTCACACCAGCTTACCTTTTATGTCCAATGTCACAGAAGAGCGAACCACAGTTCCTAGCTGGTTACTTGCTTCACAAGAATATTCACCACTGTCCTCTTCCACAACCTTGGTAATAACAAGTGAACTCTTTGTCTCATCTAGTCGGGTATCTATCACTGCTCGTTCCTTAAATGATTCTCCATCTTTTTTCCATATTATGTTTACGGTTTTCTCGTTGACTTTGCAGGTCAATGTGAGGACTTCTCCCATTGTGAGTGTTAGATGTGTCTTTGGAACAACTTGAGCAGAGGCTTTTCCTACATTGGGAAAGAGAAAGTCGATTAAAAACCTAATGTCACATGAAAATTACAGCTGCAGTATCAAAACAAAACAAACTAACAAAAAAAAACAACTAATAAACAATAATATGGAAACGACCCGATCCAGATGTGGCCTTAATATAATGTTTTTCTAATATTTCGATCGACTTAGTCTCATTCTCAGTTAAAAAGTTCTGCCAATCAACTCTGGGAATAGATGCGAAAGAGGTAAATATCCAAAGGAATTATTTCGAACATTTGATCGCCATATCACCGTATATTTCGTTCAGGAATGAAAGCAACTCTTTTGTGTTTCCACGCCTTTGTTCATTGTCAAGATTGTTAATTTTTGTAACACATGCAAAAATGGCTTTTGAGTTTCGCTTTCGTTTTCAAATCCTTCTCCTCTACTCTGAACTTCATGGATCTCTCTGTCAAAGAAATATCTTCGTTAAAATGTTCCCGCTAAGTTGTACAAAGCACATTTTTAAGTATTTCGTATTCATCAACAGACGATAGCGCCACTACTCGAAGTTTTTCCTTTGCTTTATTAATCTTTCCAGATATACTCATTTGACTCAAATAGCGGAATCCTCTCGAGTTTGGAATTGAATTTTGAGCCTCCTCAGACATAGGAGAATTCTAACTTCGATAGTAATGAAACTTCAGCAAGAATTATACATAGGGCGGGATAACCAAGAAATGAATGATAAAAGAAATGATTGATACCGACCAGTGTAGCTTGGTTATCCTGCCCTATGCCAAATGATTTTTCGAGAGAGTCGCAAAATTAAAGTTCTTCGAATTTTCAACATCGAGGTCGCCCATAAGCCTATCCGCTCCATCTCGAGCATGCTTAAAAAGTCAAAAGACAATATCGAGGAAGAAGCTTCCAGTAGAATCGTGTAAGAGATCAAATGTAAAGATTGTGATTGTGTTTACTTTGGCCAGGCATCGCGCGTGCTAAAAAAACACGCGTTAAGGAAAACACAAAGACCATAGCAACATTGGATGGAAATTCTTTGTTGGCCAAACACCATGTGCTTCACAGTCTCCAGAGAGATTTGGAGAATGTTGAAAATTATTGACAGATCATCGGAGTGGCAATAAGGACTAATTCTTGAAGCTTGGCATTCCGTGCGAGATGGCAACGCTAAAAACAAACACATAGCGTTACCAAACATATCCAACAACATTGAGAACCTTTAGAGCCATTAAGAATACTCTAGAGAATATTGTTATACTTAAAAAATTCCTTCGAGATTTAGTTTTATCCTACATAATGTAAAAACACCAAGTAGGACATCGTTAGACATTCACATTTTTTATCTTTGCTTTGCTCAGGCTTAAGAAAATTCTAACCTCGATAATAATGAAACTTCAGGGTCTCTTTGTCTGTACACATCAGTTCATAATCGAAATTACGTGTAGTATGCAAGCAGTCTATCTAATAATAATAATAATAGTAATAACAATAATAATAATAATAATAATAATAACGAGTCTTTATTCATTCATTCATTCATGTAGTCACAGCCTACGTGTGACTTTGTAAACAATTAATTTAAGATCAAGTAGAATTAAATAAAATTAAAAAGACACCAATTAATAAAGGATCTCTTAAAGCGTTCTGTTTTAACAGCAGGTAAAATAAAATCATATCCTCTGTTTCGAAAAAATCTCTGTTTCTTAGGAGGTAATAGTTGATAAAGGGGTGGGAAGGAGTATCTGTGATAATTTTCCATCTGCACAACCCGTGAGCTCCCATTTCCCTCCTTTCTCACCTTCACCGTCATCTTCATTTCCACCTTCATCTCCAACATCTTTACCTCCACATCCATCTTTATGCTAATTTAACAACATAATTTTTTGATAAAACCTACCATAAACAAGCAGCGTTGCAGAGGAACTTGTTGTATTTTCTTTGTTTTTTGCTGTACACGTGTAAGTTCCATTCATCTCTTTTGTAACATTTGGCAATTCCAGGAATGAATCTCCTTCTTGATCAGTTTGATAGATACCAGATGGCAGGTCAGCATTGTTAAAAGTCCAGGCAAATGTTGGCGTTGGAAAACCTGTGGCTACGCAACTTAAGTTTACAGGGTATCCTTCGGTAACACACTGGTCTATTGGATGCGTAATGATCCGGGGAGAGCCTTAAAGTAAAAAGATAACCAAAGGCCACGGAATAAACATGCATAATTTAAAAATAGGAAAATAAACTTAACATGAAAGAATAAAAGTAAATTAGGATCTATTTGCAACCACGATCTGAAAAGCTGCTTCCCATATTTTGTCCAATTTAACTCTGGTTTTTGAAAACCTCTCATAAAAGAATTAATTTCAGAAGGAAGTGTTTTCTTTAAAGGAAGCTAATGATTATATGCAGCATCAATTCCATTCCCTCCTCTCTCCTTCCATTTAACTGTCGCTCATCCTCTTGGTTTAGATTTCTCTTTCTCTCCAGTTGTCCGCTGCCGTAAAAGTCAAAGATGGCAGCTATGATTTCAACTGAGAAAATACTAAGCACTCACTCGCCAAAATAAAAAAAAAGTTGCATTCGCTTTGTACGACAAAAATTAGTAAGAGTGCGCAATGTCGTTTTGCAACGATAAACGGGAGGGATGGGGTGAGGTAAAGTTTCTGAAGAAATTGTGATGCTGCATCAGTGAGAGTGTTTGATAAACTGAGTTGATAATGTAAATTGGCCAGCGCCAAAACATTTTCTAAGTTGAGGTTTCGAGTGTTATTCCTTCGTCAGAGTTAATGCTCGAAACGTCAGCTTTAGGGGAGCAGGGATGGCGCAGTGGTGAGAGCAATCGCCTCCCACCACTGTGGCTCCGGTTCGATTCCCGAGCCTGGCGTCACATGTGGGTTGAGTTTGTTGTTGGTTCTCGTCCTTACTCCGAGGGTTTTTCTCCGGGTCCTCCGGTTTTCCCCCCTCCTCAAAAACCAACATTCCAAATTCCAATTCGATCTGGAAACAGTGGATAAGGAAGAGCCACCCAGTGGAATGTCCATTGCTAAATTATTATAATATTATTATTTATCTTTGTGGTGGCCAATTCACTTTATCCACTCAGTTAATAAAATCAAAGTATCTTTTACAAAGAATTTGAAAGTTGATAAAAGACCAGTTATCTGTGCAACATTCTCATTCACGCACGAGGAATCCTTTACTTCCCCCTTACAAATAAAACCACTTACTTTGAAAAAACCGCGATTCCTGAGTCCTTGAGCAGTTGAATTCTGAAAGGTATTTCATATTTTGCTAAACCATACTCGGTAATAGTTCATGCTTGGTTGTCAATCTATTGCACACTGTGTAATGCCGGTGACTTTTAATGCAGTCTGTATTGCAATCTATACATGAGAATTTACCATTTGAATAATATAAAAGCTTATAAATACATGTACAGTCTTTGAAGTTGCAAAACGAAGGTAAAAACTCGTGATTGCACTTTCGAGTAACAAATTCTAAAACTTTCCTCTTGTCACATACCGACTCTTGTCCGATTCTGCAAGACGCCACTGCAATTCTCTTTGCAGACGCCACTCCAAGATGACCACGCCATGCAACCTTGAAAACAATGTTGTACAAAAAGAGTCATGCATCAAATTGTTAATTCGTTTTACGCATGTTACCCCTTTTCCTATGCTCTTTTACCTCCTTTGCTGCTTAAATCTACAGCTCATCACAAAGGATACTAAAATGAAAAAGTATTACGGTCTGCAACCACAGTTAATAATTTGCAAAGTCACTTCGAACTAAAATGTCCACGTTAATATTTATTGATGGTTTGAAGCTTATAAATCATCCACGTTACAGCTCCCAATTTATGAGTCTCATTATTGTTCGTTCAACATCCCACAAGTATTCATCGAAATATGATGCCCGGGCTAATGACGTTGTTTACTATTAGGATTGTAATGTAATGCATTCAGTTCTTAATTCTTAACTTTTGCTGATGATGCTCCACCAGAAGATGGCTGAACGCTAAAATTCAATTCTCTTTCGATATGCTCCACATTATGGGATAATTATGCGTACTTCCTGCGTAACTTTAAGGTCAGCGGTCACACTTCAAAGCCATTCAAATGTAAATCACTCAGACTACACCTTCACATGTTATCCCCGGATTCAAGCAATTTACTGCAATGGACACTTATATAACCCCAAGGGAGAATCGGGCAATCAATTATTCCTTTCGTGCAACAAAAGGTCAGTGAGTCGGTTCGATTTTAAGTTCGACCTTTTTCTTACGACGTGCTCTGCTTCTTGCTTGTTTACTCATTCTCTCTTCTGTATTTTAGAGCCGTATCGAGTGATATACGGAAACGGCGAAACAGAAAGCGGCAATGAATAAAGACTCTGCGTTAAATCCAATACCGCTCGAACCGAGCGTTGATATTACCAACCAGGAGTCAGCTAACCCGACAAGCAACGCTGAAGGAACTGCACCAGCGGATGAATTTCAGTATGAAGAAATGGAATTCGACATTGATAGTCTCAAACACTAGCTGGTGTTAAGATAGGCAAATTGATATTATTCAAGCATCTCTAAATGATGCTGTAAATTTTCTTGCTCGTTGCTTTGCTGATGAGAAAAGTTATAGTACCATTAATATCTATCGATCAGCTTTGTCTTCTACCTTGTGTAGTATAAATGGTGTTGCTGTCGGCTCACATCCTCTTGTTACCAGACTGCTAAAGGGAGTGTATAATCTTCGTACTCCGAATCCACGTTATTCTTCTACTTGGAATGTTACTAAGGTAACCAGCTATCTAAAGACTCTGCTCCCTTTGGATCAGCTAAGTCTTAAGTCATTGACTCTTAAAACTGTAATGCTTTGTGCATTGTAATCTGCCCTAAGAGAACAGACTTTTTGTGCATTAAATATTAAATTTTTGAACAAGTCAGGTAATTCCTTAAGTTTTTCTATAGCTGAGCGTTTAAAAACGTCTAGGCCTGGGAAATCCACTCGGAAAGTGAAGTTTGTCTCTTTACCAGAAGATAGTTCTTTATGCCCCGTGTCTACGCTAACCGAGTACATGTCTCGTACAGAGAGCCTTAGGAAGTCTGCGAGTTCCGAGGAAACTCGACTATTTATTTCAAACATTAAGCCACATAAGGCTGTATCCACTGCTTCATGGGCAAGGTGGATAAAGTCCGTGTTATCTGCTGCCGGTATTAATACTTCCGTATTCAAACCTCATAGCGTTCGAGGTGCCTACGTTACCCATAAATATATCCAAGGTGTTCCAGTCATCGACTTTCTCGGTATGGCTGACTGGTCGAACGAGTACACGTTTCGTAAATATTATTTAAGAGATTATAATATTGTTGACTAATTCACATACCCTCTTAGGTTGGCCGAGTTAATTGACTGTATGACCCGAGGTTTGTGAGGCATAAGGTAATAAAGTCAAGCCTTGTTTTCCGTGGCACAATTTCTTTGAATTCGCATAATTATCCCATAATGTGGAGCAAATCGAAAGAAAATTTACAAATTAGACGAGAGATACTCACCTTCAAGTGTAATTGTCATTCTCTAAACATATGCGGAGCATTATGGAATAATGCTACCCTACCTGTCCTGTGAACAACTAGTGGTTGCTCTCCACCCATAGAGTGGGACCTGTGCCATGTTTGTTTACCACTCCAGGAAGAATTGATTGCCCGATTCTCCCCTGCGGTTATATAAGTGTCCATTGATTTACATTTGAATGGCTTTGAAGTGTGACCGCTGACCTTAAAGTTACGTAGGAAGTACGCATAATTATCCCATAACGCTTCGCATATCTTCAGAGAATTACAATTACACTTTAAGGTAAGTACCTCTCATCTAATTTTTAAATTGTTGTAACACATAAGACTTTTGTTTCTTTACTGCACCTTTGTACACTTATCTACTGATCAACAGATAAACACTGTATCCCGTCTGTATACTTCTATTGGGAATCTTTCGTTAGTTCAACCAACTTTATTCTGTCTACTAATTAAACAATAGTGTTTCTCTCGAGGAACTATCGGCTGATAGTTGCCCTGCGGAAATTTGATGTTCTTAAAACAAATATGCTAGTTTTAAGAACGTCAAATTTTCAAGGGGCAACAATCAGACCAATAGTTCTGAGACATAAACACTCTATTGTCTTTATTGTTCACCACTAAATTTTCTTCCGTGCGCCAGTTGAAAAACAGTCAAAGCCCAGTAAATTCAGATCAGTCAACCATTTATTCATGCGTACAGCTTGTCACAAATGTCAATAATTCGCAACCGTATATTGGCTAAATACGTTATACCTGTCAGAATTGAAAAGTCATTGTTTTCCCGACTTGCCTAACTTCGCGGCCGTCAAACCATTCAAACTTTTCACGGAGGAGTACTATCAATCCGCGAGTTTTCCGCGTACGAGCACTATCCATCTGGGTATTTTCCGTGGACGGATACTATCTATACGGGTATTTTCCGCGGACGCGCACGATGGGCTGACAGTGTCTCTCACGGATGAACACTATCTCGTCGCGTGATCAATTTAAACCAATAAGAATCTGAGAAACTTTATTGGTGAACTATAATAAATTGTAGTTCAATCAAGCATGGCTGGCTACTTACAATCTGTTACACCAGTGTTAGGATCAGAATGTTAGATGAACATGAAAAGAAAGGTTCATATTCTGTAAGTAAACAAGTGGCTCGATATAATCTTGGATTACTTGGCTACACACATCATATTCTTAACGAACAAACGGAAGATGTTGTACTCACCCGCTTATGAATCCGGAAAGAACGCCGCAAAAGAGAAAACAAGTTTGAAAAAATGTTAATTCGTTTAGCTGTTAATTTGTTTTTCTCTTTGATCTATTCAGTTTGTTTGGTAGGTCAATGCTTTATGTTGAAACGGATTGCAAGATTTGTTTAATCAAACAAACAATCAGCCAAATATGGTTGATATCTGACGATAATCACACAATTATCGTTTATTACAGGACTTAGGTATTAAGGTATACATATCATATTAATACTTCCCAGATCAATAACATCGTTCTTGTAGTAACATTTAAACAGTAACAGCTATCGCTAGCTGTCATTAATATACACTCAAGAATTCTCTTCTAAATACGATTGCAATTTGTTGATTAGTAATCAGAAAATGAATGCATTTATATAATGATCCACGGAAGAACTCTTTATTCATAGGAACGGATGATAATGATAGTTACCTTCCCTTTTGGCTGGACAGAAAAGATGAAATGAGAAAAGATAAGCAGTTAATAAGGTAAATAACATAGCTTAAGTTATGGATTACGAATCCATCATAAGTTTTAACTAAGGTTTTAGAAAGAATTTGTGTTCCAGTTAACAAATGGAAAACACCACAGCGTACAGTATTGAGTTATGGATGCTCGCGGGAGGTTCCCAAGCACGAAAGAAGCGTAAGAGTCGCTCGAGGCGATAGCCGAGAGCGACTCTAGCTTCTTGAGTGCTTAGCAAACCTCCCAAGTGCATCCATAAATCAGTAGTGTACGCTGTGGTGTTTACCATTTGTTTTATAACATGACATTGATACATTGTCCCTAAAGAGTTCCCTTTTATTTAACAAATCTTACGTGGCCAGAAGAAACAAGCGCGCACGGAAAAATAGTATTTGCATTTGCTTACGTCAGCAGCGTACACCCATAGGCAAATGGGGGACGCTAAATTGACCAATCAGAGCGCGCGCTTTACTTTGGTTATGTTATAATACCTTATCTTTACATGGGAAGTGAGTATATGCTTCTAAATTGAAATTAATTTGAGAACGATGTGATGTTGGAAAATTATTCTCCAAAAAAAAATAAGGAAAAACATTACAAAATGGGTTACATTCTAAATTTGATTTTAAATTCCGGCGCTAGGCTAATGGTCTGACTGATTTTATAAGTCCTATGACTAGCCCTTCAAGTACTTGTCTCTAACTTTGTTTTATTTCTGTTTTGCGTTTGCAGACCCATCATGGTCCTACGTCAGACACATTGAACATTTCTGTTTGCGGTCCTTGGCGAGATTTAGTCGCTATCCGAAAGTAGAAAAATTGGAATTACCGAAAATAATTTTTCTCTACAGCGTTCGTCAGCGGTCATCAGCAGATTGAATGATGAAAGGCCATTTATGATAGTTTTCGCCAATAAGCATATTCCGGAAGCAAGCGTTGAGCTCAGTATTCGAAATTGAGCTCAAAAATACACTTTACACACACTGAAGAATGTCAGCGAAGAGTTCATTGATTGAAACTGTACTTGTAAAAGAAAAAGAGATTTGAAAGGATTTTCGATAATAATCCAGGGTCACTTTGGAGTTTTGTAACGGCCAGCCCTGCACTACAGCTCCCCATCTGATCAGATGCAAAATTTGATTTTCACATAATCACGTGAATTTTTGAGCTCTGGATGCTAGATGCTTCCTTTGAATGTAAGTTCCCTCAGGGGAGAACAATAGCTTGCAATAACTTGGATTTGTATTCATAACACTTGATCGATATGGGCTCCAAAAAGAAGAAGCAATTCATACGTGATCTTATTGTAAATGGATCCTAAGCGCTAAAGAAAAAACTGTCGTCTGGAGCATGAAAAATCATAAATAAAAATTGCGCGAGATAAGTTTTCTTCAACTTACCAGCTAAGTGATTGAAGAAGTAGCATGTAAAATAAAACATGTAGAAATAACATTAAAATACGCACCTTCAGCTGAAATACATTCAGTTGTTTATTGAGAGATTCTGCAGATTTCTTCCTTTGCATAACACTTGTACCCCAGTTAAATATGTGAACGTAAACGCACTCATAAGGCACCGTGCAAATACAAATGCTTTATTTGAAAATAAAACATGTACTTACGTCCTAATCGTTTTTATCAGAACCAGGGCCAAGGAATAGAAAAAAAATAATGACAAGAACAGAAAAATAAATGAGTTACTCAACCAGCAAGATATTTGATATTCCTAATCAGTTGTCGAAAGCGTCCAATCGTTAGTTCTGATTGGTAACTATATATCAAATCATGACTTAAATTCTTAGTATCATGTAAATGACGCTTTAACTACTTATGGTTCACCTTAAATTAATGTTTTTAGAAGAATCAGTTGAAAACGACTTCGACCAGTTTCTGGCAAACAACATTGGCAGTAAGGGGAATATCAGAATATTCTGTTTAATAGTGATCGTAGTTTCTCATCCATATATTTGTTCCCAATAATATTAATGAAACGAAAATTGTAACTCTCATTATTACTCAGAGTAACGCTAAAATGAAATATAAATATTTCTTAAGAACTGGGTCATTGGATAATGCAATTCAAGACTTTTTATTGGCTTAGCCATTATGATATATGAGCCAATGTACCATTATCTACAAATATGGCAAGCGTACGCGTCAGCCTAGAACTAAAAGAGAGCTAAAAAATTTAAGATTTAGTAAGATTTGTCAAATATCTTGGGGGCGTTTTCAATAAAACAATTATTCCTATCGCGCCTGTTGGATATGAGATGATTATAGCCAACTCGGCGCCACGCGCCTATCTATTATCTCATATCCAACGCGCGCTCGTGGAACAATTGTTAATTATCAAAAATTGGATCATTGGATAATGCAATTCAAGACTTTTTATTGGCTTCGCCATTATGGTATATGAGCCAATATACCATAATCTACAAATATGGTAAGCGTAAGCGTCAGCTTAAAATTAAAAGGGAGGTAAAAAATTTAGTTTAATTTAACGTTTTTGATAAAACAATTATTCCACGAGCGCTTGTTGGATATGAGATGATAGATAGCCGACGAGGCGCATAGCGCCGAGGTGGCTATCTATCATCTCATATCCAACAACCGCTCGTGGAATAATTGTCAAACATTAGATGATGGTTACTGCAGTAGTGAAAGCAGTGAAAAGAAATGCTAAACCCACCAGAATTACTATTAAATAAAATACAGATACTTACGGTCTGTTTGTCAGTCAAGGTAGGTAATGGGAAAGAGAGAAGTATTAGGTAGTTATGCATATTTGTTATTGCTTTCATATTTCTTAACCTTAGTATCGTTTAAACAAAGTGTCTTGATAATTCAACAACCGGTGGTAGGACTAACTGCCGAGCCATATTGCGCTGGCTGCAACTGTTGGGTACTTCAAGTAGTAACCATATTGGCAATGAATGGGAAGGTCTGACCGGAAAAGAGTCTTAGACATATTGTCAGCAGCCATTGGTAAAAAGGTCACTTTGCAAAAATATTCCTCTTGGCTGCTATTATAAAATATTGACTGTGGTGAAAACTATGCCCGCTCGATTAATTGTCAGGAAAGCTTACAACTTTACTCGTTCGCAAAAGGAGATAACGAAAAATCATAACTCTGTGTCTCTCTCATAATGACCGATTGGTGCGTCAGAAATGTGAAAATGAATGAGAAATATTAAAAAAAAAAGAAAAAGATACTTACGACCTGTTTTGTCAATGACACGTTGGTGACCAGATAAAATAGAAAAAGGACATAATTAGACTTGAATGTTGTGTCATTTTAAAGCCGGTTTAAAATACAAATCATCAATGCGAATTAACTTTTGTATTTGAACATATTTTTGTACTTGTATCATAATCTCTTTTGGACACAAGAGATTTCAAACAGAAACAAAGAGTAGTTTAGCGCTCCAAGTTATGAACTCCTGTTTTCGGATAAGTGAACCATTTAGAAACATGCAAAATCGATTAATTTTCCTTAACAAAAGATTAGCGACATTTTACCACCAAAAAAGGAAGAAAAAGAAAGGAAAAGAGATTGATAATGATAGCAAGAAATAGTGACTGACTTACAAGCGAAACAAAACTTAATGTATCTTGCAAAGCTAAGAAAATCAAATTGTTTTATTCCACCAAAATTTACATGAATCGCGAACTACTTTGAAAAGTAAAAACAAAGAGAAATGCTTTGGGGAGTGTTGTTAAATATCTAATTTTTTAGCGTTTTGCTTGAAACACGATTTCTGAATTAAAATATTTTCTTACCCGCTAAAATGTCCATAAACCATAATTTTAAAGAGGAAAGAACGACAAAATAAATTGTTAGTTAAATTTAAGTGTTCCATACAAAATGATTGCACATGTACTAAGACAACACACCGCTACTTAACAGTACAATTTTTTTCTTTCACGCATTGTGCGAACCTATTTTTGGGTTAGTAAGAGACTTAACGTTTACAAAGGCCAATGATCCCAAACTGAAAAAGGCAAATGATAACACACAATAAAACTACAACAAACATATGAAACATATGAGTAAACTGCGGTTATGAGACGTATATGAGCACGATCCTTCGCAGTAAAGCACTATTTGAGCAATAGTGAAAATCAGACCTGATTTCACTATTGCTCAAATAGTGCTTTACTGCGAAGGATCGTGCTCATATACGACACAATAAAACTGTTGTGCGCGAATGATATTCCACTTATTTAAGTGGCTGAATATACTCTGCGTAGGTTGCTTCACTTGTCCTAAAGGGATCTGATAGATACGTTGAGGAAAATATCGATTTTAGATGACTTAAGTTTCACCTACTAAGCGATCATCAGACTGAAGAGTATTGTACGAAAGCAGAATTATACGCTCATGTTTTTAATTAAAAAAATCAGTTAAAAAGTTATTTAGCTCGGTTGGAAGTGTGCTTTCTATCATTGGTTACTACAAGTAGCTTTTTACCACAAGTGGCAATAATGTCGCAATCTGATCGGCCAATTTGCCGTTGTCGATATGAGTACAGACAAAGCTGCTCATGTCAACGTGACACGCGTTCATTAATGCCTTTATTCGACGTCGATATTTGTTGTCGACCAATCGGCTGCGCTTGGAGAGTCCACAGCATTTTGACCACTGTGAGGATGAATATCGTTGTCGATTAGAGTACAGACTACGCTGAACCACTGTCGGTTTGTTTAATGTACCTTAAGCAATCGTAATGTAAACTTGCTGAACAAAGATCTGATCTGGTTAGAAAATGTCGGGCTAGATTGCAGAATACTCTGCCACAAATATGTCTTACTTCAGAAATTGCACCGCAGTCCCTCAGTGGTGTTTAATAATGCTGCCCCCGCAGTCCGCAGTGGCAAGTCTTTTGCTAAGCCGACTGCATCATTAAATACAGTCATCGCCGCGCATTGCGAATCGACCACATCAACCCCTCAACCAAAATAAAGAAATATTGATTAATTTTTTTTTCAAATTGTGTTTCTATGAACTTTAATTAATAGTAACTACCGATTAAATTAAATAGAGTCATCACCGCGCGTTTACGCGAACTATTAATAATAATTACACACATTTCAAATTAAACCTTACATACTCAGTCCGTGGAGGTGAAAGCTAATCGTGGAAAGCTTTTTACTATATTTACAAAAGCAGTCATTGCAGTTAACAAGGTTCATTTAGCCTCCACAAATAGAACATAATCGAGATTTGGCCAGCAAACCTTCCCACATTAACACTGAATAAGTCTATCTTTATCATTCAGTAAAACAATCAAGTTATCGTAACGCCATTTTCTCTGCTTTCTCTCATCTCGTGCATAACTTCCCTTTGGGATGCCACATTGCCTCTCCTTGTCTTGTTTTTGGGCTTCAGGTGGAGTTTGTGTGCCACTGCTGGATTGCCGCGGTTTTTTCGATCCTATACACACTTGTAAACATGTCTCAATAAACTACCTTTTTTAATCAAAACAACCGCCTCCCTTTGTTTGTCCTAAGGATATGATATCTTATTAAGTGTGAGAACAAAATTCTTTTAATTCCTTAAATTTTAATTTCAGAGATTTAACAACTCTTAACTAATGACCAAACGGCAATTGCTTTCAAATACTCGCCAGAACAATACCACTAGCATAAATCTTAGTGGCGGCGTCTCAAACAACAGCTCACGTTATTGCAGTCATGTTAACCTCTTTCTTAGTTCACTGTAGTAAGCTAAGGATATGATATTCTAGTTACACTCGTGGTAATCCTTTCAAGAATGTATACCGTTTCCAAGCTTTACAAGCAAAACGAACAGACATGGGTGAATTTACAGGGACGAGTGATTTCTCTACAATTTCCTTACAGCAAGCTCTTCAGTGACAACGAAATACACCGTTTTGTTAAATATAAGGCTGTATCGGTTGGAAGCTCAGAAAGCTATTTTATTCCCCCTTTGCTTACTACAACAGCCTTTAGCCTGGCATGCAACGACTCCCGCGTTGAAGTCACTTCCACCCACAGGCTGCCTCTTAACCTGTTCACCATATTTATTGGATATCCAGGGACTGGTGAGTATAAAATATGTATATTTGGTTTTACGATGCCTTAACCAAAAATTTCCTATCTTTCTCCTCCGTTAGGCAACGGTTTACATGGGTTAGATCGTATTCGGTTAGTCTTGCAAACCTCTTGCTAATTCTAACTTAACCTTTATTTTTAAGGGCCCTTTTCATAAACAAGACTTTTTGTTTCTACAACAGGAAACTCGTTTGCGATACAGCACGCAGCCTAAGATCCCCTAGAAGCTTCAGACTTAACCTCAACTGTACTCAGCAAAATAACTTTGTCAGGTCCGGTGAAGTATCTGGCCCAGAACAAGAAAGCCATTCTATTATCTCCGGAGGTGTTTGACATAATCAAGAAATTGATGAAGTCAGACGAGGACGACGCCACAGGAGACGTCCAGCTACTCTGCACTGTTCTCTGGTGAGCGCTGTTCCTATCACTACTCAACGGAAGACACAAGACTAATACCATCTAACACTGCTTTCAGCATCCTTGGCTCAACACAACTGTTAAACGCCGCCAAGCTCATTGCAAAGATGGACCATGTCCACTGTTTAGTCCACCGAATTTTACTTGCAACTCCTCCAGCTTTAAGGCCTACGCTTTCCGAAAGAGAGGCTGCTAAAGACTACCTATAAACCGAAGTCATAAGCGATTTCGAGGAACTCTTTCTGACTATTAATAATATTGCCAACAATACAGTTTACACCTTTGAGGATGACGCAATCGCCCTTTTGCGAGAAAACCTTGACATGTTTGTCGCAGAGGTAAATGAAGCAATTTAAGACGGCACAGTGCCTCCAAAATCCAAGACACCAAAACTTATGCCCGCCAAGCTACAGCCCTACACGTCTTCAATCACGTCATAGCCGAACTGCTCGCAAGCGTCCCTTTCACGGAACCTCCAACGAAAACAAGCAAGTTAACGTTGGAGAATGCCTCAGCCTTCGTTAACCATCTTGAGACTCAGGAGGAAATCTTATGTCAGGTAAAGCAACAGAAGTTTATTTTAAAGCAACATATTTTACAATTGACTCGCATTTTGCCTACTTTTCGAAGGAATGCCCTCCGTCGAAAGTCTGTGGCTACGGTAACTGAATTTGATCAGTAAAGCACTCATTGTAAAATACTCAGAGTTTTTCTTCCCAATTCAATCCTTTTCTTACATGCCTTAATTCTTGTGTAACTCCCTTTCATTCTCCTCTAGTTCCTGAAATAAATCACTAATTCGATTTGCGATAAAACGATCGAACAACCAACGAGCGATTCAGTCGAGGAGAGCATCCTTTTGTCACCTGGACCGGGAGTAACGTACAGCCGAGCCTTTAAGCATGGAAAGAGATCATCTCGAACAATCGCTGAGGCAGAGTACGAGCGCGCCACAGAGTCCTTGCAGGCGCATAGGTTTGGAAGAATAGTAGAATTCCGTGTTCCACGGGCCAGAGCTACAAACAAAGTCTTTGTGAAGTCGAAACCAGACCCGTATCCGACCACAGCACCAGCAACAAGTACTGAGTTTCATATTGTTTTGGCTAAACCAATACATAGAGACATTACCCAGCCAATGGTTAATTATCTTCAGTCAAGTAACTTCCTTCAGTAATTTTAAGAAACGTTTTCATCAACTTCTGGTGTCTTACCGTGCCTAAGAAGTTTTTTTAACTCGCCATGCATGTAAATTCATTTCAGCCTGTCATTATCCCACTCCCTTTAGAATATTTTCCAAGTTAGGCGCTTTTAAATTTAGGTTAGTTCATCCAACAAATCTCCTTTTTTTTTTTCAATAATGTACGATGTAATTTAAATAAAGTCAAATTTATGGCTGATGTTTGCATGAAGCATTGCTCTGAATTTTGCCGCGCGTTAACGATATACCACTAATTAGGTAGCTTTCTCTTAAGCCTTCATTAAAAATTTATAGCTTACCCGTGTTGTCAAATCGAATTAAGTTATTATTCATGTCCACTAAGAATACTGACTAGGGTTAAGCAACTTAGAATAGTTATAATGGTTAACGATTAGCTTCTTTTTAGGGTTAGGGTTTTACCTTCTTTTTAGGGTTTGGGTTTTCCCTGAGCTAAGAATAAACATTAGGTTTAAACATCTTAGAAGAGTTAGACAAATTTCTTTCATAGACTACGGGACTACAGAACGCCTTTACAACTTCACAATGACTACGGGTTAGAGTTTGCCTTTCTTAAATGGGGGTAACCGCTAGCATTTTTACCACGCGGGCTCACAAACTGCATTTCCGAGAGCCGTTCGCACGCGTTCCGCCTTTGTCCGATGAGAGTAAGAAGGCTATTGATGAATGACTTGCGACTTTTGGGCGGATAAGCTATTATCCTCTTAAAAAGGCTTTCACAATGCGGGCTAATCTCGTGGCATCAAATTAGTATCCTTTTGTTTATATTTTTATGCGCAAATTTTATTCACTGACTATGGGACTGCAGACCGCGGTGGCAGTTCATCCTACTCCTTGCCCTTTAACAAATTTCATTCATACACTATGGTACTGCGGACCGCGGTGGCAGTTTATCGTGCTCCTTTCATTCATCCATTACGGGACTGCCGACCGCGGGGGCAGTTCATCCTACTCCTTGCCCTTTGACAAATTTCATTCAATGACAATGGGACTACGGACCGCGGTGGCAGTTCATCCTACTCCTTGCCCTATAACAAATTTCATTCAACGACAACGGGACTGCGGACCGCGGTGGCAGTTTATCGTGCTCCTTTCATTCATCCACTATGGGACTGCGGACCGCGGGAGCAGTCCACTTATAAAGAGTGTGAGTGGCCGGGTATTCTGCAATCGCTCCAAATGTCGCCTTGAGAACAATCATTTTTTATGACGATTAGGAATTTTCCAAAGAGAGAAAGCACATTAGCACATAATGTAAATAAAACTCAATTATCAGTTATGGAAAGGAAGACAGGTTCAGCGCGTATTTCACTTGTTGATAATCAACTTGCTTCAAGTAATTCAAATATAGGAGATACCATCATCGTAACTAATAACTATTATGGAAGGTAAATGTTACGTACTCCCTGATATGTCTAATTTCCGGAGCCAGTGAGCCAGATTAAAAGGAAAATGAAGAAAACAAGAAAAGAGGAAATCAAATGTACCAAAGTAATCAGGCAACTCAATTAATGGTCAAAGAAATAAATTTCAGTCTTCACATGTTTTTTTGAAAAAAATCGCATGCAGCAATCAAAAAGCATGTTTTTAGTTTTTAACACTGTGTCTGTGAGAAACAAAATAAATGCACCTGAAAATATTTCTTGATTTTATGAATGGTAGAAACCTAAACTATTTACTCTTTTCTAAATGTAATTCTAGACTGTCCCCTATCATCCATACAAATAGGTAAATACGTGGACTCGACTTCTTTGTAGCAGTTTTATTTAGTCAATGAGCATTATTAAAATCAATGCCTATTTAGCAACGACAGCATTACCTACCACCTGAATTGCCAAACGGGGACCAATGTAAGCAGATTTAAAGGAAAATGAAGACAAAATGAAATAGTAAAGAAAGTGAAAACACCATGACTAGAGTACGTATTAACTACAAACGACAAATAATCGTAAACTCTAATATCAATTACGAACAGGCAGGAAAATTTCGTGCTTCATTTCATTTCTTGAGCATTGTCAGTCTAAATATTCAACTTGTTTCAAGAAATTCTAATGTTTCTCAACTAGTGAATATTAGGCAACGAAAATGTTACGTACCGTCTGATTTAACAAATGTGGGCCAAAAAAACCAGATTAAGAGGAAAATAAAGAGAACTAATTAAAAAAGTAAACACACACTAGAGCAAAAATTGGGATGAATTCATGACACAGAATTATCAATTACAACCCGAGGAAACTAAACCTCACTGTTTATTTGTTTTGTATCGCAAGGTGTACGACGGCAATTGAGAAGTACCCTCCATCAAATAAAAAGGAAAGAAAAAACGAATGGTGGAAAATAACCAACTGGAACAACGATTGAAAGTAAACTAATATAGCACAGATATCAGTAAAAAAAAAAAAAGGAGAAGAGTTTCGATCCGTTAAAGCATAGAGTACTACTTTTTAATTTTATTGCAAGGTTCCATTGGCCATTACTTTTTTTGAGATCTACAAAATCGAGACAACTTATTCCTAGAAAGGATTTCAAATGCAACAGAAACAATTAATGTTACTCACCAGCTAATTTTTCATATGACCCAAATGAATCAGATGAAAGAGAAAAGAAAAAGAAAGAGCAGAAAGGTAAGTAAATTAGAACAGGATGCTAGTAAAAATTGAAAGAAAGAGCAAGTCCGACTTAAGAAATTGAAACGGTATAAAGATCTTCTTAATGGATTTCGGACATTATACATCTAAATTTAACTCCATTATTAATTGCTCAGGACGCACTGAACTCAGCCAGTCTTCTTTCAGAATATAGCTGCAGTTTTCAAGTGGCTCTGAATTGAGTACAATTCCCAACGAGTCTTTCGGGATCTATGAAATGGTGCATATTTGAGGCAGAGAGCGATAAAAGTGGTTAAAAAATGCTGTCATAAAAAAAATTCGATGGATGGAACAATTTCATTTCTCAGAAGCCTCAGACTACTTAGACCGCCGGTTTCAAATTTCCTCAACTGTTTTATTTTTATCATCTTTTGTTAAACATCGTAAAAGACAAAAAAAAAATACTATTTTGATAGTGGTAAATCTTAATATTCTTAAGATAAAACCTGTCTCAGTTGGAAGAATTTTAAGCTTTTCATATCAAATATAACCGTCTCACAATATAGTCCCTTTGCATGTTCATCACGATGTTTCGGCCGCATAGTGCGAGTTTTAATTTTCTCCAATCTTAAGATCGAGGTCGACTAGATTTGAGTTATCCCATGAACTGTTCTTCTCTTTTAAGCTGCGATTGGGTGGAGTCTTACAGACGCAATTGATAAATGTTAAAAATAAATGATAACGGTGGTTCGCTGTCTTACTTTTCTCCTACCCTTATATTTTTGGATAACTCGAATTTACAGCGACCAACTCATCGCGCGTTGTATTTAACTTCAGCGGCGAAGCAATTCTAGACCATGAGATCATAGCGCCTAGCGTCGTGAAGTCACTGTTAATAAACGTTTCTATTAAGGCAGCTATACAAGCAGCTTTTACAGAAACTGGAAAACGATTCTAGCATTTCCCAAGGTATGGCACTATCACCAAGTCAGATCACGGAAATCTTGAGCCTAGAGATTTAAATATAACCATCCCTATAACGGATCAATTTACGAACAGATAGAAGAAACAATGACTACATCGGCAGAAAAACAATAATTGATCATCTAAACGAAGCATTCACTCCGATGAGAAACCGCAACCTTTCCTTTTCGTCTTAGATGCTACTCCCTTAGAAATAAACGCAGGATTAGGGACAGGAAGGATCTCCTAATCAACAAAATCAAGTTCAGACTTTTTCATTACAGGATGACAACAGCAGTTTTCCAATTTTAAGGGATATAGCCACTAAGAAGAGACAAACGCAAATTCAATAGAGATATAATTAATGTTACTTACGAGCTAGTTTGTTATAAGGCCCAAATGAATCAGATAAAAGAGAAAAGAAAAAGTAAAGTAAGTAAATTTGAGCATGATATTAAAATAGGCAGTTAAGGCTGTATATAGCTACTGCTGCCGCATCCCACGTACTTTAAATACCCTGTTACGTAAGAGAAGGATGATTCCAGAATATAGAGACTAATTGTCACTCAACAAAGAATCAAATTGTTACAAATGATCATATTAACAATAATAGAAACAATAAAAAATTATGTAAACAATGATAACAATAAAAGATTGCAATAATAACACAAGGAATAGCTCAAGAACCTCTCCGTTCCTCTATCTGTCTATCCTCCAGGCTACACTAATAATTAAACTAGGTTTCTTTAAATTTCAGTTTTGCCGTTTATTAAAAATTGTATTCTTATTTCATTGCAATTCCGTTTTTTTTAGACTTATTTCATACAACAGGGCATTCCGCCTCGCAAATTAAGCGGCCCTTTAGAGCATTTGTCGCTGATTGAAATGGTAAAATGCTCTCTTTTTGAATAAATAACGTTGTTCTTCAAAGTTAGCAGGATGCGCAGATCAAACCTTTCTAGATATATGAGTAGTGTATCACGTGCTAGTTCCGCGTTACTTACGAAAATATGTAAGACACACTTAAAAAAGACATTACAGTGATAGTGGGTGACAATATTTCAAGATAAGAGTGAAGTAGCAATGAGGAAGCACGATATGATTGACAAGGGGCACTAAAGCGGAAAGCGAGGGAATAATCTCGAGTATTTTCTTAGGGAGTAACAGGGCTAGCACAGGCCGTGGTTGATAAATATGAAACGTGTTAGGATTTTCCTCGACGAGTTCGACCAAAAGCGGAAAAGAAAGAAAGAGATAGGGCGCCATTTTTTTTCTTAGTCACCATGTTCTGATAGGGTAGAAAGATTTCAAATGGCTCATTGAAAGGTGATATAGCGTACGAGGGTCACCCATATTTTTATTTTCTTCCCTATTTTTGGAATCCATGAACACAAAAACTTCAAGGCATGCGTAATCAGACAGCACAGATCGACAACTCCGCTATACTTCATAACAGCCGCGTTCTTAGAACAAAACCTTAGGACAGACAAGCCAGGCTTAGGTGTAGCTCAACCCAGGCCGACAAAGTAGTCCGCCATTTTTACATTTCTTGTACCGCGTATCCAAAACGTGATAATTATGGAAAACGAAAAGACACGGACCAACACGTGTAACCGTTTGTGTGAAGTTAAGTCAGAGATGGACTAAATAAACAACTCAGAGATGATTACCGATCCATTTATTAGCGCATCCCAACCCAGCCTCTTGTTTCACCATTTCATTTTTAAATTTAATTCCGATAACAAGCCGCACAAGTTCGATAAACCTATAACTACACGCAGGTTTTGAAGCAAGTGTGTTTAGTGAGCTATGATATAATCGCTGACATCGATTTTCTGAGAGGTGGTGATATTAGATCAAAATAACGCGCAAAAAACCATTTCTTTCCACGAAGTTGGACAAGAACACTGCCAAAAACAATGAAAAAACCTTCGATCATTGGTATTTAAGGTCTAAAGCGTATTATAAAATTGTTTATGTGTAGATTTCAGTTCTCTTTTTTCTATTTATCTTTTTTCTATTTTTTTTTTTCATGTATCGAGTAGTCTATGAAAAAACGCATGTCTAAACCCAAAGGGAAAAAGTTAACATGGAGCAATCTTGATCGAGCAAGAAGGTCAGGTCAACTAAACTTAAAGACGCATATCGCAATCTTTTATAAAAGAACGTATTCGTGTGTTTGTCGCCAAAAGCGCTGGAATTACCTTGCTTCAAAAACAAGTTACTTTAATGAGGCTCCAAAGGGTTCTCCACGATTAACGGCAAGTGCTAATCAGTAAGAGATATCAGGACTGCCAAACTGATTATCAGGATAATGACTTGACACATGCATAGCACTATTTAGGACAATCTCTTAAGGGGGTTCGTCAGACATCTTCTGTTGCCATGGCAACATATTATTGTTATAACACCTTCTAAAACTCAGTTTTTGAAAGATATATCAAAAACCAAGTCGGTGACCTGTTTTTTTTTTTTTTCAAATTTCCTAAACATCATCACATTCTCTAACTGTACACGTGATATAAAAAAAATCTATCAGGTACAACTTGAGTTATTTAGGAAAATGCTGTTTTAAAACGTAAAAAAACTTTTATTAAATAACTTTTTTATTTTTATTGTCTTCAGCAATGCGTAATGGAGAAAGTAATTTGTTATCAGAAAATCAGGGTAGGTCACCGCGCTAATTTTCGAGATACTAGCTCATCAACTTAGCAAGCTTTATTTCCGGTTTTCGCAATTTTAGCTCACACTTTTACCGTCGGTCACGCGTTTTAAATGATACAGCTGACTCAGCGGCTCATACTCTCGAGGACGAGTCCGCGTCCGCGTGATCAAACGATGTCTTCAGGGAAGGGAAAAGCAACCCGTAAGAAAAAGCGTTCGTTCTGAAAATTGACTTGACCTCTTTTGTGATTTTACACATTCCTGAAAAAAATTATCTTTTGAGTGTCAGACTGCTTCCCGTTACGAACGTAGGACGTGTGACAGTATTTCGGAGAGAATTCTCTTGTTTGAGGTAACTCTTGCGGAACTCGATTTATGGCGACAGTGAATTTTGCTGTTGGCGCCAATGCAAGTATACCATACAAGCCATTGGTGTTGAATTTCTCGTACAGAGATTGTAAGTTTAAATCTACGATAACAAAGACCAGCATCTGCCAGCTTCTTGACAATGCTTGAGAAAAGATTAAGCTTTCCATCAAACTCTGGATGGTGTCTCAATACGTCGCTCTAAGAATATAGCCTCATCGAAGGCCTCATTCGCCGATACACATTCACCATGGGTGACCGCTTGTTCATTGATTTGCAGAGGACCAGTGAAAGTAAATATTCTAAAGGCTCTGTCGTCCTTAAGAGCGTCACGAGCTTTAACCTTAGCAGAAAACAGGGTTTCATAAACGTCACTCAATTTGTTTGTCGCTGATTTCAGATGGCTGTTAGGCTGTCTCCGGAGGGCCCTCAGTAAGGGTAGACTATCGGCAGATAGCATTTTGATTCTGGTTAAAGGACACGTAAAGGTTGGGCCTGCATTGAGAAGTCTTGGCGTGTCAAAAATAGAAGCGTTGGGACCTAAGAGGACAAAGTATTCGACGAAATTTGAAGCACAAACATCTAAAAATTGCAGAAATGATTGAAGGCAGGTTTGTAGGAGCTTAGCTGGGACTAGCTTTCTAGATTTGCATAAAATTATTTAATCCCAAGAAAACCTTACAGTAATATAATGAACAGCAGTTGCAGAACTGGTTATGGAGTGCTTAAGAAGATTATATTGTGAGAATGATTGATTTCCATCATCGGTAATGGGTGAAAGTTGGAGATGTTCAGTACTTTTTGTCGTTGAACTTGTTTCAGTTTCAAACAAGATGAGTTTGTAGGTTTTCTGGGGATCAAAGAGTATTTCTGCTAATAGGGGCCTGATAGCGGAGGGGGGTATCAGTTGTTAATATTCCTTTGGTTCAGTTTTGCCAGTGTTCTTGTTTACTTTCTGCAGAATTTCGCAGTCACTGATGTGTCCATAAACCTTGGGACCAAGGTTAAGGCCGATGTCATATTTGTAGCTCAATCCCTCCCTGTTTTCATTTTTGACAGTCCCTTGAAATCTGTTAAAGTGAAGCCGTCCTCTCCTAACTTTGAATTTTTTAGTAGATTTTCTTTGTTTGTTAGTTGTTGCTATCTTATTTTAGGTTTCTTGTAGCTTGCGCAGTTGGGCCCAGGGTTTATTCCAGTTCTAATTAATACTTTGCACACAAATTTGTGGCCTTCATTGTGCTGAGCGACTCCACAGGCTGTTCTAAGATCACTGCTCTTGCTTCCTCCATAGAGTCTGCCTTTCAGGTTTATGGAGCCAATGGTTCCATTTAGAGACTCATTTTGTCGTGAGTCTAGGAAAAGGCTAGCTTTGTGACAACTACTGGGGAGACGTACTCTGAGAAAAGATCATGCAATGCCTGTTGAAGGCTGCTCCCATGCAAATCCTTCCCAGGGGGTAATTCATGATGGATATATTTTGTTTAGCTTTGTTTATCTCTACACCGTGAAGGATTGCACTTTTTGTGGTCACCAAAGGCATGTGGCACAATGCATTGAATTGCTGCGGTTTTGTTTTTGTGCTGGTGAACACAGTAGGAAAAGCACTTGACTAGAATAATGAACAACTTTTTGTGAGACAACAGATGAATCTGGAATTATTTGACGCTGGCTTAAGTTGTAGTGCTTGATGTTAAAATTTTTTTCAAGGCCATAGGGAACATTCGTTTTGAAGTAGGAAAAAGCTGTGGAATCATCATCACCAATGTACTGGTCATACTTAATCCCTCTGGCCAGGAGCACATTGAAATAGTTGACTGGCTACACCTGACTCCATAATCTTTACAGATCCAGAATGGTTTTTTCAGCAGTCATGTGATGTAGGCTTATCTCGTTTTCTGGATGGAGCACAGGTTCTGCAGGTTTTATTTCTGGTTGTAAAATCTTTCCCAGTTTTAACTCCAAGTACTGCCCCATGACCTGTTAGTGAATTATGGGCCTTTCCCCTTTTCTGCTTTCCCATATCATACCAAAACATCACCCCAACTAAATAATCAGAATCACGTTTAGCACCAGCTGTTATTACCATCTCCCTTTCCTTGCAGCAACTCTCAAGACAACTCTCATTTGCTATACTTTCTAACGCTTTTCCAATCTCTCTTTCTTTGGCCTTGAACTTTACATAGTTAACTGTTGAAATATCTAAACAGGACAAAAGGGAATTTACATGTGTATGGCCTCTGCCAGTATTCCAAGCTCCAAGGGTAAGTCTGATATTCACATCATGTGTCAATCTCGTCAGCAAACTAGCGCGACTGCACGCAGGGCTACGGTACCAGTTTTAGCGAAGACACGCGGGTTTCGTGATAAAAATACCTTTTGAATTCCTGGTGCCTGTTAATAATCTTCAGCCGCTTGCCGCTTATTTTAATTTCGTAACTTCTTCAAGGGTCGCCGTCTTAAATCTCGTCGCCATCTTGACTCTCATCGAGATACAAGAGATGTTACCATGGCAATTTTGTAATTTCACATGTGAAATTAAAAATTAACGCTGAAATTTCGCGCCAAAATTAAGGAGTAACTTGTCACCTATGATATTAATGATAAGAGGAATATATGAAGTTCATATATTTTGAACTGCGGTTGTAGATACGGATGATGCACGATCCTCGCAGTAAAGAGCGTTATCTATGCAATAGCGAAAATCAACTGAACCGCCTGCTCTCAGTTGGCTTGTTGGCTCAATTGGTAGAGCGTTGCACTAGTATCGCAGAGGTCAGTGGTTCGATTCCCGCACAGGCCTGATTTTTTTCAGGTCTGATTTTTGCTATTGCATAAATAGCGCTCTCTACTGCGAGGATCGTGCATCATACGATATTAATGATGTCATCTTGCTATGGGCTGTATGCTTCAGTTATAATCTTAACTCGGCTTTTGGCTTAATTATTATTTTATGTCGCTGTCATAACCGTGAATTTCCATCTTTCCGTTTAATATGGACAAAAATTAAATTTGCAATCCTGAACCATTGGGAGGTAGCGTTCACTTCTTAGTTGTAACTTGTAGTTTATCTTGGGAAATAAAAACAATCTTTTTTCACAAGTATAGGATAAATATTTTATTTTAATTATACCGTCTGTGGTTGAATTAAAATAAGGTCTCATCCACGTTTTTTCCATGTCTTGTTTGTATGAAAAAAACCTTTACCTTTATGGCAATATTTACATTTCTCCATTTCCTTCCTAAAACTGTCCATATTCACAATCCTGGATCTAACAATTATTTTGATTTGCATGTTCAGTGAAGCGCGTAGAAAGAAATAGAATAAATTATCGTAATTACAAATTCGCCTCGACTACGCGTGGCGGGAAAAGTCGGGTCATGTGACGTGTAGTCTAATGGAACAATTTATGTTGTAAGATTCATTCGAAGCTAGTGATCAACGGTCAACGCAAACATCAAATGATCCGATTACGGAGAAACACAAATTGTAAGTTTATCATTTCGTTTATCATTTCGATTAAGAATATTGTAATAATAATGTGTCCCTAAATTATTTAATTTCAGTTGACTACGACGTAACGATCACGATTACCATGGATGTAAAGAACCGTATCTTACATTAGTACAAATAAAATCTGACATCGTTGATCCCTGGCCTAATCTTCAAAATAAGTAGCCCTTCAATCATGAGAG
>NC_142523.1:20439119-20484119 GCF_964205215.1 Stylophora pistillata
CAGAGAAATTCTTCAGGAAGTGTTGTTTAATTGTTAATTTTTTAGCGTTGTGCTTGAAACACGATTTCTGAATTAAAATATTCTCTTACCGGCTAAATTGTCCATAAACCATAATTTTAAAGAGAAAAGAACGACAAAATAAATTGTTAGTGGAATTTAAGTGTTCTATACAAAATAATTACACATGTACTAAGATAACACACCGATACGTAATAGTTCATTTTTTTCTTTCACCGCATTGTGCGAATTCATTTTTGGGTTATTAAGAGATTTAACGTGTACAAAGGCCAATGATCCCACACTGAAAAAAGCAAATGCGAATAACACACAATGAAACTGTTATGCGCAAATGTTATTCTACTTTTATTAAGTGGCTGAATATACTCTGCGTAGGTTGTCTCACTTGTCCTAAAGTGATCTGATAGATGCGTTGAGAAAAATATCGATTTTAGATGACTGAAGTTTCACCTACTAAGCGATCAACAGACTGAAGAGTATTCTACGAAAGCAGAATTATACTCTCAAGTTTTTAATTAAAAATTCAGTAAAAAGAATAGTTTAGTTCGGTTGGAATTGTGCTTTCTATTCCTGGTAACTACAAGGAACTTTTTCCCACAATTGGCAATAATGTCGCAATCTGATCGCCAATTTGCCGTTGTCGATATGAGTACAGACAAAGCTGCTCATGTCAACGTGACACGCACTCAAATAATCCTTTTATTTGACGTCGATATTTGTTGTCGACCAATCGGCTGCGCTTGGAGAGTCCACAACATTTTGACCACTGTGAGGATGAATATCGTTGTGGATAAGAGTACAGACTACGCTAAACCACTGTCGGTTTGTTTAATGCACCTTAAGCAGTCGCTATGTCAACTTGCTGAACAGAAGATCTGATCTGGTTAGAAAATGTCGGGCTAGATTGCAGAATAGCCGGCCACAAAAATGTCTTACATGAGAAATTGCCACCGCAATCCCGCAGTGGTGTTTAATAATGCTGCCCCCGCAGTCCGCAGTGGCAAGTCTTTTAAATAGTCATCGCTGCGCGTTGCGAATCGACCGCATCAACCCCTCAATCAAAATAAAGAAATATTGATTAATTTTTTTTCAAATTCTGTTTCTATGAACTTCAATTAATAGTAAGTACCGATTAACAAACAGCAAAGCGAACTATTAAATACAGTCATCACCGCGCGTTTACGCGAACTATTAATAATAATTACACACATTTCAAATTAAACCTTAGATACTTAGTCCGAGGAGGCGCAAGCTAATCGTGGAAAACTTTTTACTATATTTACAAAAGCGGTCATCGCAATTAACAAGGTTCATGTCGCCTCCACAAATAGAATATAATCGAGATTTGGCCAACAAACCATCCCCCACTAACCACTGAATAAGTCTATCTTTATCGTTCAGTAAAACAATCAAGTTATCGTAACGCCATTTGCTCTGCTTTCTCTCATCTCGCGCATAACTTCCCTTTGGGATGCCACATTGCGTCTCCTTGTCTTGTTTTTGGGCTTCAGGTGGAGTTTGTGTGCCACTGCTGGATTGCCGGGGTTTTTTGCGATCCTATACACACTTGTAAACATGTTTCAATAAACTACCTTTTTTAATCAAAACAACCGCCTCCCTTTGTTTCTCTTAAGGATATGATATCTTATTAAGTATGAGAACAAAATTCTTTTAATTCCTTAAATTTTAATTTCAGAGATTGAACAACTACTAAATAATGAACAAACGAAAATTGCTTTCAATTACTTGCCAGAACAATACCACTAGTTGAAATCTTAGTGGCGGCGTCTCAAACAACAGCTCACGTTATTCCAGTCATGTTAACCTCTTTCTTAGTTCACTGTAGTAAGCTAGGGATATGATATTCTAGTTATACTCGTGGTAATTCCTTCAAGAATGTATACCGTTTCCAGGCTTTAGAAGCAAAACGAAGAGACATGGGTGAATTTACAGCGACGATTGAATTCTATACAACTTCCTTACAGCAAGCTCTTCACTGACAACGAAATACACCGTTTTGTTAAAAATAAAGCTGTATCGGTTGGAAGCTCAGAAAGCTATTTTATTCCCAGTTTGCTTACTACAAAACAGCCTTTATCCTCGCATGCAACGACTCCAGCGTTGAAGTCATTTCCCCTTACAGGTAGCCTCTTAACCTGTTCACCATATTTGTTGCATATCCAGGGACTGGTGAGTATAAAATATGTATATTGGGTTTTACGTTGCCTTAACCAAAAATTTCCTATCTTTTTCCACGGTTCGGCAACGGCTTACATGGGTTAGATCGTATTTGGTTTGTCCTGCAAACCTCTTGCTAATTCTAACTTAACCCTTATTTTTAAGGGCCCTTTTCGTAAACAAGACTTTTTGTTTCTACAACAGGAAAATCGTCTGCGATACAGCACGCAGCCCAAGATCCCCTAAAAGCTTCAGACATAACCTCAACTGTACTCAGCAAAACAACTTCATTGCACTCTTTAGCACAAAGTTCGCAAACAACTTCGATCTTTTCTACCTGAACAAAAACAACAACATCATGGTTAGAGTCAAGTCAGTGCGTTCACCCAAGTTCCGAGATATTGTGGTCATTCTATGAAACTTGCCACTATCTAACGATTAAATAATGAAATTTACTATTAAAAAAGGCAGTGAATCTAGAAGGGAGAATAAATACCTCATCTGCTACATGATATACTAAAGATATTCGATCACACTCGAAAGCAGCTAGACACGATGTTTAAGCGTCTTGAATTGACTCAAACAAGTTCATAGGAACGATAGAATACATGTCTATACTCACATCATCTACAGCTTCCATAAATTCCTGTTCTATGTCTTCGTCTGCCTCTAAAGCATCAAGGATTGCTTCTAAATCTCTTCCAAATACAAAATTGTTATGGTCGTCCGCCATTTTGTTTGAAATGCGTGCACGGTCAGGGTCACGTGATGGTATGGTTTAACATCAAAACCCAAACAATAGGCCGATCCTTTGAAGTTTTCCGGGTTTCCTAACCAGTCCCCTCTACTAACTATGGTCTGGTGAAGCATCTGGCCCAGAACAAGAAAGCCATTCTATTATCTCCGGAGGTGTTTGACAGAATCAACAAATTGATGAAGTCAGACGAGGACAACGCCACAGGAGACGTCCAGCTACTCTGCAAACTGTTCTCTGGTCAGCGCTGTTCCTATCACTACTCAACGGAAGACACAAGACTAATACCACCTAACACTGCTTTCAGCATCCTTGGCTCAACACAATTGTTAAACGCCGCCAAGCTCATCGCAAAGATGGACCATGGCCACGGTTTAATCGACCGAATTTTATTTGCAACTCCTCTAGCTTTAAGGCCTACGCTTTCCGAAATGGAGGCTGCTAAAGACTACCTATCAAACGAAGTCATAAGCGATTTCGAGGAACTCTTTCTGACTATTAATAATATTGCCAACAACACAGTTTACACCTTTGAGGACGACGCAATCGCCATTGTGCGAGAAAACCTTCACACGTTTGTCGCAGAGGTAAATGAAGCAATTCAAGACGGCACAGTGCCTCCAAAATCCAAGATACCAGAACTTATTCCCCGCCTAGCTACAGCCCTACACGTCTTCAATCACGTCATAGCCGAACTGCTCGCTGGCGTCCCTTCCACGGAACCTCCAACCAAAATAAGCAAGTCAACGCTGGAGAATGCCTCAGTCTTCTTTAACCATCTTGAGACTCAGAAGGGAATGTTATGTCAGGTAAAGCAACAGAAGTTTATTTTAAAGCAACATATTTACTATTAAGTCGCATTTTGCCTACATTTGAAAGGAACGCCCTCCGTCGAAAGTCTGTGGCTACGGTAACTGAATTTTACCAATAAAGCACTCATTGTAAAATACTCGTTTAAGTTTTTCTTCCCAATTCAATCCTTTTCTTACATGCCTTAATTCTTGTGTAACTCCCTTTTATTCTCCTCCAGTTCCTCAAAGAAATCATTAATTTGTTTTGAGATAAACGATCGAATAACCAACGAGCGATTCAGTCGAGGAGGGCATCCATTTGTCACCTGGACCGGCAGAAACGTACAAAGCCTTTAAGCATGGAAAGAGATCATCTCGAACAATCGCTGAGGCAGAGTACGAGCGCGCCACAGAGTCCTTGCAGGCGGATGGGTTTGGAAGAATAGTACAATTCCGTGTTCCACGGGTCAGAGCTACAAACAAAGTCTTTGTGAAGTCGAAACCAGACCCGTATCCGACCACAGCACCAGTAACAAGTACTGAGTTTCATATTGTTCTGGCTAAACCAATACATAAAGACATTACTCAGCCAACGGTTAATTATCTTCAGTTAAATAACTTCCTTCAGTAATTTTAAGAAACGTTTTCATCAACTTCTGGTGTCTTACCGTCCCTAAGAAGTTTTTTAGCTCGCCATGCATGTAAATTTATGTAGGCCCGTCATTTTCCCACTCCCTTTAGAATATTTTCCAAGTTAGGTGCTTTTAGATTTAGGTTAGTTCATCCAACAAATCTCCTTTTTTTCAATAACGTACGATGTAATTTAAATAAAGTCAAATTTATGGCTGATGTTTGAAATGAAGCATTGCTCTTAATTTTGCCGCGCGTTAACGACACCACTAATTAGGTAGCTTTCTTTTAAGCCTTCATTAAAAATCTATAGCTTACCCGTGTTGTCAAATCGAATTAGGTTATTATTCATGTCCACTAAGAATACTTACCAGGGTTAAGCAACTTAGAATAGTTATAATGGTTAACGATTAGCTTCTTTTTATGGTTACACTGGGCGAAAGATCAGATTTGACGTCAGACAAATGTAGTCCAAATATGGTTCAAATGTGATGTTTGTCATATTTGTCAGTATTTGACTTGAAGACAAATATGACATTTGTCCTAAAGATAAACAGGATAATTGTGCATTTGCTTTTGGGTGTAAATATGGACAAATGTGGTATTAATCTGAATTAAATATCATGATTTGTCCTGCTCTAAACAAGGACAAATGCGTTAAAGATGACATTTGTAAGAACAAATTCAGGACAAATGTAAGGCAAATATCATCTTTGTGATGAAATAATCCAAAATTCTCTTCTCCTCCATTGACCCTGTTGTCGAGTTACACAAAACTGCTTTTTCCACATGTTATTTCAGTATTAGGGTTGCAAGTACCCAATAATACACTGCATTCAATAAAATATCAGAAATTTTATTGTTTCAGTGGCACTTTAAAATGGAATTGCATTTACTTTGATTAATGCAATCCTCTCATGTCCAATCATCTCACACCCACAGTCCTGACTAAAATCAACACACATAAATGTATAGTAAATGGAAAATTAATCTAACATTTCTCCTTTATGTACAAACAAAACCATTTCTGCTAAAGGAAATTAACATTTAATAAATAAATGTATTTAATCAGCCACCATACACTTATATATATACCATATATGTGATACAGAATATAACCTCAATAATGGGGAAAAGCTACAAGGTAAGTTTAAAATATAACATTATTGATTTTAAGTCTTTACAACACTCCTGCCAGCAGGACATTTTCGACAAAACATTTTCACATGAACTGTACTTAGTGTGTTATAATTCATAAAGAGGAGTTACTTCCAAAAAAACTCCTACTCAGGTACTGCCTGCCCTATCAGTTTCAATACAGTAGGTTCTTTTTTTATAAGGCATTAAAAGACCGAACATCATCGCAACATACCAATTAGTCTTTGATCCCATCACCAACATAGCTAATCCTACAAATTACTGTCAAACTGCTGGTAATTATTTTTACAGGAACTCATCAATGTTGTGTTGCAATGTTCCAATATTGATTGAAAGTTTGCTGCATGAAATTAGCATCAGACTCACTTCATAGGAGTTTAACTAAAAAAGTCATATTTCACATGACTACTTTTGAAATGTGATTTCCTGACAATGGCAATTTGAATGCTACATTCTTGCAGTCTGTTACATTGATAAACAGGCAAAAATTGAGCAATTTTATTTTGTTTCTTACAAACAGATCAGCAATTAGCTTGTTTTATATGGGAAAATGGAACTTGAAAATAATTCACAAACTATTCTAGCAAATTTGAAGTGAAAGTTGCAAGTTGCATTCAGCAAGCTGTTAATCAATATTTTCACATCAAAATGCAATATTCTAGAGTTCCCATCAGGAGGCAACCAGTTTGACTATAATTTCTATAGTCAAATGTTAACCAGATGTTCTTTTGATGGTAACCTTGCAAACTTCTACCTCAACATTGGTATTTGATGACAGTCTGAGTCGAGCAAGCTGCAACCTATGTGAGCAGGTTGAAACTTTCAATTTGAATTTGCTGAGTAAGTTCTCAAGCCCTGGTTTTCATTTTGCCATATAAAGTCAGGTAAGACAAACTAAGTTTTAAATAAACAGAATGATATTGCCTAATATTTGCTGTTAATCAACAGACTGCGATGAATTAGTGACAGGCTTAGCTCCAAATTGCCAAACTGTGAATTTCCCTTAAAAATTCAAATCTGTCCCTCAAGGTTATGGCTTACACTTTTAATTTTGAAGCATGATTCCTGGTTTTGCTAATTTAACTATGTCCGTCACGTATTTCTCACAGTCTCTTGATAAACAGGCAGGTGACGGCTGACTCAATTTACTCTGTTTCTTTAAAACAGAGCTGGTATTACCTTGTTTTATACCGCAAACTGAAAACGGGAACTTGGAAACTTGCTTGAGCAAATTTGATAGTGAAAGTTGCAACTTGCTTGTACAGGTTGAAACCTGCTCGACTTAAGCTGTCAATCAAATACCAGTGACGAGGCAAAAGTTTGCAAGTTTGCAATAAAAAGAATACCCAGTTTGACTGTAAGCATCTGAGGCTTTATTTTTGGCTCGAAAATTAACTATCAAGCTATAAAATTCAATTTTTTTTACAACAATCACCACAGTAGCTAATTACTTTCCTTATAGTGTTGTTGACACTAAAGTGTTGAAACTGATGCAAGTGACATCACACCTGGTCAAAACAAAAAAATAATTGGTCACGTGATAAAAATTTTTAGTCATTTGTGTTTAGGATTGGTACACCATTATTCACTCACATTGTGACCCCTTTGATTCCTCCTAGAATTTATTACTCTTTCATCCTGCTTGTTTGCCACTTGGGGCAATCCCTCATTCCTCACGTGGGTTAACAACTCCTCTGATTTTTGTTTTGAGGGTTTTAAAGTAAATCTTTAAGGCACCTGTGACAAAAGCAATTGAAAAATACTATCACAAATCTTGATCATTGTCCAGAATAAAATAAAAATACCTCTGAAAAATAATATTACTGAAAATGTCTGAATGTTGCACTCATTTTCCTTCTTTGATATTGGATAAATAGACCCAACAAAGGAATCTTCAAAAGTGGCCAAAGCACATACAAATTAATTCAAACACCTTAATTTTCACTTTCTTAGTCAATCATATCATGAATGGATAAACTTAACAGAATAGCTGTGTGACCAGGCTCACAATTGTGCATGACATTGCAATATTTTTGATATAATTTTAGAATTACATCTTCAAAAACTATTTCCTATGATAATCAAATTATCATACACACAGGATTTGCATCATAAATTTCATTTAAGTCGCACCATCACACCTAACTATTTCCTATGATAACCAAATCATTCTAAACACAGGATTTGCAGCTAAATCTCCTTTAGAATGATCACACCTATCTTCCAAAATTGTAAAGAATTTCCTGCTATTGTTCGATTCCTTATAAAAGAAGTACAGTTAGTTTAACTCAGTAGTTCAGAGTGTCAAGACCAGCACTTACAAGCTCAGAACCTCTTGGTCACAAAAAAAGTAACTCCAGTACATGTAACCTCACGCTAGTGACCTATTTTACTCAGGATTTGCTTGCAATCACCTTTTCTTTTTATCAGTATTATTTCTTTTGTACTTTCCTGTATAAATAAATTTTATTGTGGCTATAAGTCTGTCTCGTTGTTCAAATGACAACATCAGAACCTGCCTCGGTCACAGCTGGCTTAAGTTAAAGGCTAGAGAGGCACTATGGATGTAACGGCTGCCACATTTTTGCCTGCTGTTAAGAAGACGTTAACAAACTTGTGCGCGCGCGACTCGCGTGCGCGTGCTTTGAGGTTACGAAGTAATCTCATAAGCAAATCACGCAGACCCTTTTTAATGTTGACGTGTGCGATTTTTAGAGAAGAGTAGTAGAAGTTTTATTTTTAGTTTATCGTTTGGTTGTTGTCGTTTGCCGTAAGATTACAGTTTTCTGTGTTAGAGTAAGTGTCTGTTTGGATTTCCCGTTTCGCTTCCGAATACCTAACTTATATTGAAGTTCGTTTTGGTTCAATTCTTACAAGCGGGACTGTTATGTAAGTGCTAATGTTTCTTTCCTTGAGCTTATATATAGTTCTCTTGTGAGTTTGTTTGAGTTTTTAGCTAGCTTTGCATCTTGCCTTTATATCGGAATGTTTGGAATGTTGGTTTGTCTATTTGCATTTAGCTTAGCTTCTTCCTTATAAATTCATATTTCAGTTTACGATAAGTACTTGGATACCACGACTACATTAAATAAAACGATTCAAGGCTTGTCCGTAAAATATATCCTCGCTTCATAGTGTGTCTTCATTTGTGACACTCATAGTTGTCGTCGAAATTTTGCTTCGCTTATGTCGGCCGCCACTATGGAAGTAAAATGTCTTGCCCAAGAACACACAATACAACACACTGGTCCAGGCCAATGCTCAAACCCAAATTTCTGATCCACAGTTCAATGTGCTAGCTATTAAGCCACCAAATATTATAGTCATAATTATAGAAAATTAATCTATACTTACACTCTAATATAACAGGATCAGCCTCTTTGAAAGCTGATGTTGCTCTAACACCTCTTTCAATTGCTGGGGTAACCTCAAGGTTGGTGTGATCATTAAAACTGAAAAGCAAAATGAGGTTAAGCTTTTAAGTACTCGGGTTGATGTATACTGTTATTCAAATTAATAGAAACACTCAAGACATATATTGTTCAGTAGAAGTTTGGGAGAACCAAGAAAGTTGCTAAACACTGGCCAATGGCTCATATTCCCACAGCATTTCTCATTCTCCCAACTTACCTATGACAGTTCGACTATCATGCACCATTTCACCAGGGCTTTATGAAAACACAAAATCATACATATCCCTGATCATCTGAGATGGTCGGGGATAAATCGGGAGTGCTTCTATTTACCTGATGGCCGCCAGATTTCTGCAATCATTCCCAACATATGAAAACATAAATTGGCCAAATCTGGGACGATCACGAAACAGCGAAATCCCAGAGCTTCTAGGACTTTCCCAACATACATGTAGAGAAAACCCGGCTTATATCACAGACAGCGCATCTTAAAAATTTGGCCAAGTTTTTCAACTCTGCCATTCTCAATTTTGCCCAATCTTAACCATCCTTGTTCCTTTTTGGTTTAATTATTGTTACCTCTTTGGTGTTTTTCTAACTTAGAAAACTAAATTTGAAAGTAATCTTTGTACATCAGCAAAATGGCTTAAATTATCATGACATAGTTCCTTCAAAACTACATACTACAATAACTCAACAATAAATTTCATCCTTTAAAAACAAAATGGCCGTCTATTGTTATGACGGCTATGTGCATGAAATCAGCAACAAAGTGTTATCAACAAGCTGTTATCAACACCGTGACGTCTCAAAGTTAAAAAAACCAAAATACTCACCACCATATCTCGTGGAAGGTTTTCACTTTTCCTTTTTTCTGCCATTGCGGGTGCTGACTGTTGGCCTTGTAAGTTGTCAATTTTTTCTGTAAGAACAAGTTTTCACTGAAGTGCGTCAAACTGCCCTTCGTGGTCGGAACAACTCGCTCTAGCGTTTACATGAGACAGTGGCGTGGTGGCTGGAGTTGATCGGCTCCTCGATGAGGAGGAAGATGGCGTTCCGCAGGGCACAATTGAAGGCAAGCGAGTGGAGGCGACTGGCTGATAAACTGGCGAGGTCTCTTCTGAATCACCATTACTGTCAAGCTGCAAATCAAGACGGATAGGATTTTCAGATCGAGATCTCTCGATGGAAATCCGCGGACGGTCTTGCGCTCGAAGAACGACTGCAGTTGTCCCTGGAGTTGTCTAAATGTTCAAAAAGCAAATCGAGTGAATTGCTGACCTGTCTTACTGACCTACATTTAATTAATACACGTAAACGCTTACCGTTCGACGGTGAAAGTGCCTAGGCGTTAGCGGTGACTCGGAAAGCTCGTCAAAATCAATCCCTGCATTGCTCGATCTGTTTCTGTGAGACATATTACAAAACTGCGGAGTAACTTTTGGTTTAAGACTTGCTTCAACGAAGACGTGACACTTGGACGAAAGACGCTTTAAATTTAAAGTGACGTTCGAAATCACGCCGGTTATGTTGATGTCCAAGAATTCGAATTACACAAAGCGTCGCGCGAGGGCCTTTAGGGATTACGTGCGCATGCACTTCCGAAAATTTGTATATATTTTTGCGGATCGGAGTGCAGCGGCAAATGTTACTGTAATGCTCGTCAGTTCTCGTCATTTCTTAGCTCAATATCTTTTCTCAATTCGAAAATGAGGGAAAAAGAGTTATTACTGCAGTCACTGTGATGACTTTGTCAGTCGAGGTACCCGATCGAGACATCTCGAAATTGCCTCTGAAAGTGACAATAGCGCTAGCGACGTCGAGAGAGATTCTGAAGTTCAGTGCTTGGAATCCTACGATAGTTTTGAGGATCATGAGGAATGCCTCAGTGCAGATTTAGCCCTGTCCCTATCCCTTGTTCTATCTTTTTTATTTACTTTTAACACAATGACATTTCTCTTCTTTTAGACAGTCTAATGGGGGACATTGGCTTGGGTTTTTACTAATAAAATACGAACAGTACCGCAGAAGTTAACAGTCAGTTCAGGCAACTGTATGGCTTGCACCGGTCAAGTCACGCAATTCCTTGTACGAGCCTCTACCAATATTCAATTTGTTTTAGTAAAAATAACACTTTTGATCCAGACAAAAAATGCCCAAATCTTAGTGATCTCCGTAGAGATACAAAGTAGGGGAACTGAATAGATCATACAAAGTAGGACGCGAGTGAAAAAAACGTCTCCGTGGGGTAAAATAGGGTTCGTATGATGTTGAACACATTAATATTTGTCTGTTTTGTCTAATATTTGTCCTTGAATGGCTTCATATTCAAACAATATTTGTCTTGCATTTATCAGGGACAAATATGATAACATATTTGTCACACATTTGAAGTCTCTGCGACCAGGACAAATGTAAAGTCAGATTTGTCTCACATTTGACCTACAGCCAAATTTTGTTCAAATCCATTATTTCATCCAGTGTTAGGATTTTACCTTCTTTTTAGGGTTTGGGTTTCCCTCAGCAAAGAATAATCATTACGTTTAAGCATCTTAGAAGAGTTAGACAAATTTCTTTCATAGACTATGGGACTGCGGAACGCCATTAAAACTTCACAATGAAAACGGGTTAGGGTTTGCCTTTCTTAAATGGGGGTAGTCGCTGGCATTTTTACCACGAGGACTCACAAAATGCATTTCCGAGAGCCGTTCGCAGGCGTTCCGCCTTTGTTCGATGAGAGTAAAAAGGCTATTGATGGAATAACTTGCGACTTTTGGGCGGATAAGCTATTATCCTTTTAAAAAGGCTTTAACAAATCGGGCTAATTTCGTGGCATCAAATTAGTATCCTGTTGTTTATATTTTCTGCGCTAATTTTATTCATCGACTATGGGACTGCGGACCGCGGTGGCAGTTCATCCTACTCCTTGCCCTTTAACAAATGTCATTCAACGACAACGGGACTGCGGACCGCGGTGGCAGTTTATAGTACTCCTTGCCCATCTGAACACATTTCATTCATCGACTACGGGACTGCGGACCGCGGTGACAGTTAATAGTACTCCTTACCCATCTGAACACATTTCATTCATCGACTACGGGACTGCGGACGACGGTGACAGTTAATAGTACTCCTTGCCCATCTGAACACATTTCATTCATCGACTACGGGACTGCGGACCGCGGTGGCAGTTCATCCTACTCCTTGCCCTATAACAAATTTCATTCAACGACAACGGGACTGCGGACCGCGGTGGCAGTTTATCGTGCTCCTTTCATTCATCCACTATGGGACTGCGGACCGCGGGAGCAGTCCACTTATAAAGAGTGTGAGTGGCCGGGTATTCTGCTATCGCTCCAAATGTCGCCTTGAGAACAATCATTTTTTATGACGATTAGGAATTTTACAGAGAGAGAAAGCACATTAGCGCACCAACTACAATTCATAAATAAAACTCAATTATCAGTTACGGAAAGGAAGACAGGTTCTGCGCGTATTTCGCTTGTTGATAATCAACTTGCTTCAAGTAATTCAAATCCAATAGATACCATCATCGTAACTAATAACTATTAAGGAACGTAAATGTTACTTACTCCCTGATTTGTCAAATTTGCGGGCCAATGTGCCAGTTTAAAAGGAAAATGAGGAAAACAAGAAAAGAAGAAAATAAATGTACCAGAGTAATCAGGTGCAGACAAGAACTTAAAGTGACATGACAAAAGGCAAATAATAACAGAAGAGGAAACTGTTCTGCATGGATGATTTTCTACTTCTTTTAAGTGGTTGAATATACTCTGCGTAGGTTGTTTCACTTGTCCTAAAGTGTTCTGATAGATACGCTGAGAAAAAGCATCGATTTTAGATAACTCAAGTTTCACATATTATGTGATTACCAGATTGAAGAGTTTTCTACGCAAGTAGAATTGTGCGCTTAAAGTTTAATTTAATTAATTCAATAAAAAAATTCTGTTCGGTTGGAATTGTGCTTTCTAATACTGGTCACGATAAGGAGCTTTTTACCACAATTGGCAATAATGTCGCAATCTGATCGGCCAATTTGCCATTGTCGATATGAGTACAGACAACGCTACTCAAGTCAACGTGGCACGCACTCAAATAATCTTTATAAGTGATGTCGATATTTATTGTGGACTCACTCAGCTGCGCTTCGAGATTCCACAACATTTTAACCACTATGGGGATGAATATCGTCGTCACTAAAAGTCCAGGCTACGCTAAATCAATGTCAAGTTGTTTAATGAAACATAAGCAATCGTAATGCCAGCTTGCTAAACAAAAGATCTGAACTGGTTAGAAAGTGTCGCCTTGACAACGATTATTTTTCGCGAGGATAAGGAATTTTAGAGAGAGAGAAAGCACATTAGCACACCATCTACAATTCATAAATAAAACTCAATTATCAGTTACGGAAAGGAAGACAGGTTCTGCGCGTATTTCACTTGTTGATAATCAACTTGCTTCATATAATTCAAGTCCAATAGATACCATCATCGTAACTAATAACTATTAAGGAACGGAAATGTTACTTACTCGCTGATTTGTCAAATTTCCGGAGCCAGTGAGCCAGATTAAAAGGAAAGTGAAGAAAACAAGAAAAAAGGAAATTAAATGTACCAGAGTAATCAGGCAACTCAATTCATTGCCAAAGAAATAAATTTCAGTCTTCATATGTTTTGTGAAAAAAATCTCATGTAGCAATCAAAAAGCATGCTTTTAGTTTTTAACACTGTGTCTGTGAGAAAGAAAATAAATGCAACTGGAAATGTTTCTTGATTTAATGAATGGTAGAAACCTAAGCTATTTACTCTTTTCTAAATGTAATTCTAGACCGTTCCCTATCATCCATACAAATAGGTAAATACGTGGACTCGACTTGTTTGTAGCAGTTTTATTTAGTCAATAACCATGATCAATGCCTACTTAGCAACGAGAGCATTACATACAATCTGAATTGTCAAACGGGGACCAATGCAAGCAGATTTAAAGGGAAATGAAGACAAAAAAAATAGTAAAGAAACTGAAAACACCGTGACTAGAGTACGTATTTACTACAAACGACAATTAATCGTAAACTCTAATATCAATTACAAACAGGCAGGAGAATTTCGTGCTTCCTTTCCTTCCTTCAGTCTAGATATTCAACTTTTTTCAAGATTAAGTACAGACAATGCTACTTATGTCTACGTGACACGCACTAAAATAATCCTTTTATTTGACGTTAATATTTATTGTGGACTCACTCGGCTGCGCCTCGAGAGTCCACAAAATTTTGACCATTGTGGGGATGAATACTTTTGTCGGTAAGAGTACAGACTGCGCAAAACCACTGTCAACCTGTTTAATGTATCTTAAGCAGTCGTAATGTCATCTGGCTGAACAAAAGATCTGAACTGGTTCGAAAATGTCGCCTTGAGAACAATCTTTTTCACGAGGTTTAGCAATTTTAGAGAGAGAGGAAGCAAACTAGCACACCAGCTGAAATTCATAAATTCAACTCAATCATCAGTTACGAAAAGGAAGACAAATTCCGCGAGTATCTCACTTGTTGATTAGTGTCAGTCTGGATAATCAACTTGTTTCAAGTGATTCAAATCCAGTAGATACCATCATCGTAACTAATAACTGTTATGGAACGTAAATGTTACAAACTGATTTGTCAAATTTCCGGGGCCAGGGAGCCAGATTAAAAGGAATATGAAGAAAACAAGAAAAGAGGAAATTAAATGTACCAGAGTAATCAGGCAACTCAATTCATTGCCAAAGAAATAAATTTCAGTCTTCACATGATTCGCGAAAAAAATCGCATGCAGCAATCAAAAAGCATGCTTTTAATGTTCAACACTGTGTCTGTGAGAAAGAAAATAAATGCAACTGGAAATGTTTCTTGATTTAATGAATGGTAGAAACCTAAACTATTTACTCTTTTCTAAATGTAATTCTAGAGCGTCCCCTATCATCCATACAAATAGGTAAATACGTGGACTCGACTTGTTTGTAGCAGTTTTATTTAGTCAATAACCATTATTAAAATCAATGCCTACTTAGCAACGAGAGCATTACTTACAATCTGAATTGTCAAACGGGGACCAATGCAAGCAGATTTAAAGGGAAATGAAGACAAAACACATAGTAAAGAAAGTGAAAACACCGTGACTAGAGTACGTATTTACTACAAACGACAATTAATCGTAAACTCTAATATCAATTACAAACAGGCAGGAGAATTTCGTGCTTCATTTCCTTTCTTGAGCATTGTCAGTCTAGATATTCAACTTGTTTCAAGAAATTTAAATTTTTCTCAACTAATGAATATTAGGCAACGAAAATGTTACGTACGGTCTGAATTAACAAATATGAGCCAAAACACCAGATTAAGAGGAAAATAAAGAGAACTAATTAAAAAAGTAAACACACTAGAGCAAAAATTGGGATGAATTCATAACACAGAATTATCAATCACAACCCGAGGAAACTAAACCTCACTGTTTATTTGTTATCTATCGCAAGGTGTACGACGGCAATTGAGAAGTACCCCCCATCAAATAAAAAGGAAACAAAAAACGAAAGGAATAATTGGTATGTAAGGTCTAAACTGTATTATAAAATGGTTTATGTGTAGTTTTCAGTTCTCCTTTTTCTATTTATCCTTTTTTTATCATTTTTATTTTTCATGGATAGAGTAGTCAATGAAAAAACCCATGTGTACACCCAAAGGGAAAAAGTTAACATGGAGCAATCTTGACCGAACAAGCAAAATCAGGTCCACTTAACTTAAAGACGCATATCGCAACCTTTTATCAAAGAACGTATTCGTGTGTTTGTCGCCAAAAGCGCTGGAATTACCTTGCCACAAAAAAAGGTTACTTTGAGGAGGCTCAAAAGGGTTTTCCACGATTAACAGCAAGTGCCAATCAGTAAGAGATATCAGGACTGTCAAACTTATCATCAGGATAATGAATTGACATATGCATAGCACTATTTTAGGGCAATCTCTTGAGGGGGTTCGTCAGACATCATCTGTTGCCATGGCAACATAGTAGAGCTAAAAGACCTTCTAAAACTCAGTTTTTTAAAGATATCTCAAAAACCAAGTCGGTTACCTTTTTTTTTTTTTTTTCAAATTTCTTAAACATCATCACATTCTCTATCTGTACACGTGATATAAAAAAGCTATCAGGTAAAACTTGAGTTATTTAGGAAAATGCTGTTTTAAAAATGTAAAAAAAAAATCATTGAATAACTTTTTATCTTTATTTTTTTCAGGAATGCGTAATGGCGAAAATGATTTGTATTCAGAAAATCAGGGCCAGATGGGTCACCGCGCTAATTTTCGAGAAACTAGCTCACCAACTTAGCAAGCTTTATTTCCGGTTTCCGCAATTTTAGCTCACACTTTACCGTCGGTCATGCGTTTTAAATGATACCGCTGACTCAGTGGCTCATGTTCGAGAGGACGAGTCCGCGTCCGCGTGATCGAACGATGTCTTCAGGGAAGGTAAAGGCAACCCGTAAGAAAAAGCGCTCGTTCTGAAAATGGACTTGACCTCTTTTGTAATTTTACACATTCTTAAAAAAAATTATCATTTGAGTGTCAGACTGCTTCCCGTTACGAGTGTAGGAAATGTGAAAGTATTTCTCTTGTTTGAGGTCACTCCTGCGGAATTCGATTTATGGCGACAAGTGAATGTTGCTGTTGGCGCCAATGCAAGTATACCATACAGGCCATTGGTGTTGAATTTCTCGTACAGAGATTGTAGTTTACGATAAGAAAGACCAGCATCTGCCAGCTTCTGGACAATGCTGGAGAAAAGATTAAGCTTTCATAGAGTTCAATTTTAATGCGCTATATAGGAACTTATTATTAAATATTAAATTAATCAAACGTCTGCATGGTGTCTTAATACGTCCTTCTAAGAAAATAGCCTCATTGAAGGCCTCATCCGCCAATACACATTCACCATGGGTGACCAGTTTTCGAAGGGCTCTGTCGTCTTTCAGAGCGTCACGAGCTTTAAACTTAGCAGAAAATAGGGTTTCATTTCCGCGGATGCGAACGTGCGCGCTACCGCTTAATTCTCTCACGAGTAGTTTGCTTGAGTGTATCTTGGAATCCATTCTCCTCTCGGTCAAAAAAACCCTTTCGAGCCTCCTTAAAGTCACAGATAATTAAAACCATCCATGGGATGGTTTTAATGGGATCAAAAGATTTAACCATCTTGTCCGCTTCGATAGCCAGTTTAACACAGGCCTAAAGACCTTGATCTTAATCAATCGCTAGCCATGTAATTGAAGATGTATTTCATCCAAATAACGGACCTCACTTTGACATCGAATTTCAATTGACACTCTGCCAATCATTGAATTCTTAATCATTCCATCATATATATTGTTTCACAAGAACAAAACGACAAAACGATAAATCAATCAAACGATTAAACAGAAGAATAATTTCATATTATAACGAGCTTCCCCTCTACCGTTCATTTTGCGAATATTTTCAAAATGACGAGTGACAGGCGGATACAATCACTTTGGATGAATATGACTGTGCCACCCACTCCAAGAAGTAGGAGAGAAAAAAAGATACACAAAATCAATAATAAAGTAACATGTACAAATCATCTAAAGAATTAACCTGAACTTGACTTGGAATTTTTACTACCACTATGCCAAAATCAAAGTAAAGAAAGTTTGCACTTACATCCTAGCCGTCCTGATGTGTCCATCAAATACATGGTGGAACGGGAATGAGAAAAGGAAGAATGAACAGATTAAAAGAACAAACTAAAACAGAATCCCTACTAATGTATTTTATTTACGAGGAAAAGGGGGGGTTGAATCTTCTTAGATGAATTTGACTATGCCACCCTTCCGAAAAATAAAAAGAGAAAAATGACTATACGTTGAGATATTCAAATCAATAATAGCGGTAAGATAAACAAATATTCAAAGACTGGAACTCAACTCGACTTCAAATGTATTCTGACACTATGTCAAATACACAGTTGTACAGGAATGAAAAACAAACAAACAAAGATACTACAGCAGAATTCACTCTGATTAATATATTCTAATTACGAGGAAAAGAGAGAAAATCGTCTTGGGTGCTGAGACTGTACAATCTACTTCGAGAGAAAAAAAAGGTGGCGATACGTCGAGTTTAGCTAACTTTGCATCCACGCAACCAAACAAAAAACAAAAAAAAACAAAAAAGGCATGGCATTTATTACAACTCATTGAAACAGTTATGAATAAGACTCAGGTGGTAACGAAATGATCTTTGTGAAGAACACAAGACTGCCTCGCACAAATCATTAAAATATCTCAAGCCTCTCGTAATCACAGAGGAAGGGAAAGGCTGAAATGCATTTCAGTCAAACAAATATTGATGACTTACTTCAGTTCGTAGAAGGAATTAAGGTAAAGATCAAGCAAAACATCTGTACACCCCAAACCTGTCCTTCTCCCACAACAGGCCTGGAGACAGTCTGTGCTGCTTATAGGAGAATGCGTGTGGCTGGGCTTCTCAAACTCAAAATTAGGTAAAAAGGAGAGATACTGTATCTACTTACTTTCTGTAGTCCAACGCAGATTTCAAGGAAAGAAAAAGATCAGAGCAAATATGTTAGCGACGCTAACTTTTGCTTAAGATTATTGGTCATATCATTGCTTTCATATAAGGAGAGAAAGTTACTTTTTAAACTAGATGCATAGCATAAATGTAGCCATACCCCCCCCCTCTTCCAAAAAGAGAAACGGAAGGGAGGAAACGTCTTTGAAAACCTGACAAGAATCGTGTTATATGACGTCACTCTAATCTATGAAAAATCTTGTAACTTGATAGACTGGTGGTATTTTCCGCGTGGTGGCACGTTCTTGCACAAAAAATAATCGAAGTAAACAACAGAATTCAAATGAATTCGTTTTCCATTATTTTGGGTAAATTCGCAATTCAGTGTCCGTGTTTCAGTATGTACAATGTTATAGGGATACACAGAAGAGGATTATGAGCGATGTTTGGTATAGAGTAAGAAAAGGACGATGTTCAATTAGCATCGCACTTTCGAAACGATTTCAACGTTCACACCGTCTCTGCTTACAATAGTAGTCAGTGACACGGTCGTCTGAAAAAAGTTGGAGAGCTCTATTAGCCTTGCAGCACCGTCCCCAACGAGACCGAGTGTTGAAGGCAGATAATTCTTTTACCCCAAGTCCATTGAGGTAGTGCTTCTTATCTTCCATTTGAGCTTTAACGACGGCACAATAATTATAGTGAAGAATTTCTTCCGGAGAAGATGTGGCGACTACTGGGGCGGCCTGATATATAAAAGATTTTCCATAGCCAGTTGGCAACGAAACAGAGACATCTTTACCTCACAAAAAACATAACAATGGCTTTCTGCCGTTCTTCTTGAAATTTCTCTATTCCCGAGGGTCACATTGTTGTCTGTAGAGGTGATCATTAAAACACTCTGTTGACCATCTTGTTCGTTAATAGAAAATAAAACCATCAACAAACTAATCAGAATTTATGAAAGAATCAACAAAACAGTTAGCCAATGGAAAATCATGGCACTGTTTCATGCAAAAGAGTGACGTCACAAACACGATGCATGTCAGGCTTTCGTAGACGTTCCCTCTCTTCCGGGGAGAAGGATGGGGGTACAGCTACACCTAAGCCTTCGCTAAGCAAATAGTGTTGATGAAATATATCTCAAGGGTAATCTAACTATTCCTAGTGTCTGTATAGTGCCCACGAATTTCTAAGGAATTAGAGTGCTCGCATTGACAATTGTATTTTCCTTTGATGACTAGAAGGTCGAGAGTGTATCGGGATAACTGGGAAAAATTGAAATTAATGTTTAGAGAGGTCTTAGTAATAACGAGCTAACCTTTCAGTTGCGGAACTCAACTGCTAATTAAATGTGCATAATATTTCAAAGCGTAATTTAGAATGGTTCAGTTTAATCCAAAAAAAAAAAAAACTTCAAAAACCTGTACTATTAGCGTAACGTATTTTCCTTAGTTTTTAAGGTCAAATCAGGTCACGTGACCTCAAATTAGCAAACTAGCGGTCAAATGTTCAATCTTTTTATGTGTTTTCCTTTTCCAATAGTTTCTAGCCGTAAATATGAAAAAAATTGAACTCCTGCTTTTTCTTTAGATGTTTGACAGTCAGATGTGTGAATTAATCGACCCCATTACGAAGCGCCCGAGAGAAAAGTGTTCTCGATAAAAACTCGTTTTGATAGTGAACTTAAAACCACTTACCGTCTGACATATCCGGTAACATTAAGGGAATAAAAGAAGCGGAAGAAGCAAAATTAGTGTTTCAAGCTTACAAAGCACTTCAATATATTTTGCCATGTACATAAACTATAATGTTACGAAATGCTTAAAAAAGATAAAATGGTGGCTACTTACAACCTAGAGATTGAGTTCATTTTGGAAAATTGAGAGAAATGATAATGAAAGAAGAACATATTGTTAGTATTTAAATGCAAAAGCTAAAAAACTAATATATATTTTCCTAACTACCGCTTTATCTAAATGTTTACGTAGGGATTTCTTATGTATTTTTGTTTTCTAGTGTTCAATTTAGAACTACAGTCTATTCTCAGAGTTACTTGGATTCCCGCATCTTAGAAGTTCGATCTAATGTTTCAATAAAGCCGCCAATAGTGTAATTGATTGGGACTTTGTACAATTCAAACTTGTAACAATTCAGTACAAGTTTGGATAATTATTTCTTAATCATTATTACTCTGTTATTAATCATAACCTAGCAAAACGATTTAATATAGCAACATTAAATTGTGAAATAAAACTTATATTTAAAGACACAGTTACAAAGAATTCCAAGAATTGTAGGTCCTCCAACATTCTTTAGCTAGAACAAACGTGTCACTAGCAAAGAAACGAACGGAAGGTCGGTTAAGTTAAACAAGCTATATATAAAACTGAAATTTATGCAGAACATACGATGCAAGTATTAAACATAAATTTTCATGGATTAAGATCTCAGCAGGACCAAGTATGGAAGTAAATGTAACACATTACCTAGGTACTTTAACACTGATAATTTGGATATATCAACAAAGTTGAAATAGTAAATTGGCCGCCGTAACGATTACAAAAGCTGACGCTTCGAGCGTTAGCCCTTCGTCGGAGCGAATAGAGGAATTGTGGGTTTTGTGTGCTTTTGAAGGCAAAAAATGGAGCTACGATATTGGTGGGAGCATGGCAACGAGAAAAACTCGAATAAATTAGTGGAATAAAAAGCGTTCGTTGATCCCTGTGGGATTTAGACTGCCGGTTTGAAAGATGAGCTTTTGTTCAAGAGTTTTACGGCTTTCCGTGCTACCTAAGTGTAAGGGAAGACCGCAGATTGCCATATGTTGCTTAGAATGATTAGGTAAATGAAAATCTCTAGCGACTGGTTTCGATGTGTCCTTGTCATTCTTTTCCACGTCTCGAAGGTGTTCCCGGAATCGGTCACCTAGTCTTCTGCCTGTTTCGCCGATGTATATCTTTTTGCAATAAGTGCAAGTTATGCAATAGATTACATTGGCGGAGGTGCACGTGAAGTGATCGGTGATCTTAGTGGATCGCTTAGGTCCCGATATTTTATCAGTGTTGTGAATGAAAGGACACGTTTTGCATCGTGCACGAGAGCATTTAAAAGTGGCTGGTTGGTCATTAACACTGATAAGTTTGACACGAATCGTGTTATATGACGTCACTCTAGTCTATGGAAGATTTTGTAACTTGATAGACTGGTGGTATTTTCCGCGTGGTGGCACGTTCTTGCGCAAAAAATAATCGAAGTAAACAACAGAATTCGAAAGAATTCGTTTTCCATTATTTTGGGTAAATTCGCAATTCAGTGTCCGTGTTTCAGTATATACAATGCTATAGGGATGCAGAGAAGAGGACACCGTCGTCTAAAAAGAGTTGGATCGCTCTATTAGCTTTGCAGCACCGCTCCCAACGAGACCGACTGTTGAAAGCAGGCAAATCTTTTATCCCAAGTCCATTGGGGTAGCTCCTGGTCTTCCATATGAGCTTTAACGACGGCATAATAATCAGAGTGAAGAATTTCTTCCAGAAACGGCGGCACATTAATTATAGTGAAGAGTTTCTTCCAGAAATTTCTCTATTCCCGAGGGTCACGCAAACTTGCCTTAAAACTTCGCCGTAGATCATTGTTGTCCGTCGAGGTGACCATTAAAACATTCTGTTGGTCATCTTGTTCATTAATAGAAAATAAAACCACCAATTCTAACTAATCAGAATTTATGAAAGAATCGACAAAACGCCTAGCCAATAGGAAATCATCGCACTGTTTTAAGCAAAAGAGTGACGTCATAAACACGATGCGTGTCAAGTTTTCCTAGACGTTCCCTCTCTTCCGGGGAGGAGGAGGGGGGTAAAGCTACACGTAGGCCTTCGCTAAGCAAATAGTGTTGATGAAATCGAACTCAAGGGTAACCTAACTATTCCTAGCGTCTGTATAGTGCCTACGAATTTCTAAAGAATTAGAGTGCCCGCATTGAGAATTGTATTTTCTTTCGACGACTAGAAGTTCAAGAGTGTTTCGAGATAACTAGGAAAAATTAAAATTAATGCTTAAAGAGGTCTTAGTAACGTGGAGTTAACAATTTACGGAACTCAAGTGTATTAAGGCTTGGCTGGCCAATTAAATATGCAGAACATTCCAAAATGCAGTTTACAATGATTTAATACAGCAACATTAAATTTTGCTATAAGACTTGTCTTTAAAGATCCAATTACAAAGAATTCCAAGCAATGTACGTCCTACAACATTCTTTAGCTTGACCAAACATGTCACAAGCAAAGAAACGAACGGAAAGTTGGTAAAGTAAAATATGCTATAAATAAAGTTGAAATCTATGCAGAAAATACGACGCAAGTATTACACATAAGTTTTCGTGGATTGAGATCTCAGCAAGACCAAGTATGGAACTAGATGTAACACATTACTTAGGTACTTTAACACTGATAAGTTACTCTGCTACCCTCCATTGGGACAAAAAAAAGGAATATAACACTTCATCTCTGCACGCACACGTTATAATATTAACGTGGAAATCATTAGACCTTTTCTCTCAATAAGGAAGCCAGGAAGGAGTATCAGGCTGCGGAATGGTTTGCAGGTTTAAATATGGTGTAAAGGGCACTTCAATTTTTCTTATTGATAACCTGGAAAGAAGGCTATGTGTTCTTGTAACATGACGTTATCATAAAGTAGAACATATCTTTCACAGACCCCAATTCCGTAAAAAACTACGAGTATTGCGAACAATACTCTTCGATATTTCGTAGCTGCCGTCATTTGTACATTTTTCACAAGTTCACTTGAAGTGAGGTGCGATTTGAAAGGAAACGACGTCAAAGCTTCAACAACGAAAATCCACATGCAGAATTATCATAGGGTTCCATAGGGTAAAAACAGAGCTCTTTATTCTATTTATGATGTAGCTGTTCGAGTTTTGTCACCAGCATAAGACCCGGCAAAGATGAGTTATAGGAAGTCGATTTCTGTCGCAAGACTGCAGGGACCGTTCAAAGTATATTTTCCGCCAAGTGTGATCTCTAACTTTCAATGCTTTCGAATGCAACGAAAGGCATTTACCTTTTCATGCAATTTTTGCTAACCGGCCCCCGGTTAGCTCAATTGGTTAGAGCGCCGGATTGTATTGTGCGGGAGGTCGAGGGTTCGTGCCCCGGCCGGTCCAATACTCATGGTCTTAAAATAACGGAGGAGAATTTGCTACCTTTCTATAATATTAAGAAATGGATAGGTATTCTAGTCTTCTCGGATAAGGACGAATAAAGCGTAGACCGCGTCTCCTGTAGGGTTAGGGGTAGGCCTAGGAGACGTTAATTTCACACGCGCGAGATCACTGTGTGGTGGATGTCCTTCCTTGGGTTGGGATGGGTGAGTGGTGTTGTAAGAATGGCCCCGAAAAGCCCTATGAGGGAGTGGTTAAATAACGTATGTTTGTATGTATCTTATTCGTTGGTTTTCATTATTCCAAAAAATTCGAAATTTTACTTTGTCATGTAACATTTCAACACTTTCTCGAGTCCTAGCATTCGGATTTCCCGACAAGATTCGACAATTCTTTTCATTAAGCACTAAAACACATTTTTTGGGCTTTAGAGCCACACAAAATGTTGGGAGAACACGAGCTAAAGGGCGGGTGATTAGAAAGCTTTGTGAGTGTTCTCCCAACATCCCGAGAGGTTTTGTGACGCCTTCTAATAAATTTTAGTTATAACGCGCGCTGTAATTAGTTGAAAGAGCGTGCTCTATCAGAGTACGAAACACGGAGCTGAGCTAAGGTTTACCAAAAATCCAAGGAATCACATCATATCCTTGTTGGATTAATTTCAGGAAAAAAATGTTTCTTAACATTTGAGGTTCAGAATACATTTATGATTTCAAACATACAAGTTAGTGTGAAAAATGAATCAAAAGCTCATAAAGAAAGCCGACGCACGACACAATCGCTATTAAATGGTTTTCTCTCTCGCGGTGTGTTGTTCGAGAACCGCTTTTCAGGCCAAGATTCATCGAATTTGAAGCGAAACAAATTATGGCTTTTCATTTTAATAAGGAAACTTCATATTTTGAAGAAATGGCACTCTGTGCATCGAAAGAACCAAATAAAGGTTGGTAAGCATGCCAAGCACCGTAATTGACGTCATTATCACGCGAGCGGAGAGGAAATTCCTCGACTAACAGAAAACGAAATAGAATGTCCGAGTTCTGAAGGTTTTTCATGCTTGGTTGGATTGCTAAAACAAGGTCATCAGAATCCTCGTTAGAATGGTTCAAGTTATTTGATCAGTTGAACAATAAGTAAGCTGTCAAAAATGCCAAAAAGGGCGCTCATTCCTTTTATGACATAAACAGATCAAATCCAACCTCTACAACCTGATGAAACATGCGCTTGAAAACTGAATTGACCAATCAGACGATGCATACCATACATTCACTATGTCATAATCCAAGAAAGTTGGCGTTTTCTTCTTGAAGAGGGGCTTTGATTATCTACAAGAGGTTGTTAACGGGAACATCTCTTGGTCTCTTTAATTCAAAAACGTTCTCAATGGAGGGGAGTCTTGGAGTATTTTTGACGGTTCGCAACTATTTAAACTGACTTTAACGGTTGACGGTAGATTTCCAAGAACTTAGACGTTCACAGTTGACGATTAATAGGAGGATATTTCTTCGACTGTTTTTAATCTTAACAAGAGAATTTAAACTTGTGTTCTCTTGATTTTAGTTATAAATTATACTCAGACCTTCTAAGTCTTTCTCTTATTAAGTGAAGTAGAGCGAGTGTATTTAAAAAAAAAAACAACCTGACTCATCAGAGAATTACGAGATATTACGCACATAGTTTTTCCCAAATAGTGAATAGCGAAGGGCGTTATGATCAGACTTTTCAATAATTAAAAAAGAAATGTTACAAGTCGTCTATAAAAGGGAAATCAGGTGTTAAAAACAAAATGGACCAACCCTTATGTAAAATGCAGCTACCTATTTCTTATTGTTCCCGTAGCTTCTAAGCCGTCTCTATCGATATTATTCAGCCGCTCGAAAGTAATTGTATTTGCACTCTATGCAAATACAACCAAAGGCTTATTTGAAATACGAGTACTTTGATCTCAAACAATTAGATCAAGGAAGAGGTAAACGTACGTAGCACATAATATTGTTTGTTTTCATCCTGAGCGTGCGCTCCACAAAGCCATTTCGAAGTCAACTGTCAGAACTGTTATTATGTTAGCGAATAGGAAGCAAGGTCCACGTTAGAACCTTCGACACCTTTTATTTGAACCCTGTTTGTACATTGGTTTTCAAAATTTTTTAGCAAGCTTCACACTATTTAAAGACAATGGTGGTATATCACAGAATTTAGAAGCCGTTTATTATTAACATCTTTTTTTCAAGTTTCTACTGAGTTTGCTCGAGAAGGAAAATAATTTACACCTTTTGTCTCTTAGGTGGAAAAACGGAAAGAAATAAAGTGTGCAAACGAAAGCGCTGAAAGTTTAACATCGCTATGAATACAAGGTAAGTACCTTGAAGTGTAAATACGTGTATTCATCGGTATCTTATTCCTTTAAAAACTTAGAAGTATTTCATACAAAGTCCAAAAACTTTGATCTTTTTAATTGTAGAAATTCATTACAGGCAACTGCCTTTAGCTAAGTCGTTAGGATGAGCATTCGACTGAAAGTTGAAGAAAATATTCACTGGAGAGTTGTTGAACGATACATTGGTGAACAGTCCACCTAGAACTCTCTCTGTTAGATCATCACTGCCGTTATTCATTGCTGTTGTGTCATTGCCAACTACTAATGGATATACAAGGCTGTTGACTTAAATTTCTCGCAAACGCCTTCAGTGCGTGGACCGTCGCTGGCGTTTGCAGCTGTGACAGTCGTAGTCATACGACTGCAAACCCAGCCAACTTGCTTGACATCCTTCTTTAATTTTCTAAAAGAGTATGGCTGTAAGTGGATATTGAGCCCGTGTTGACCTGACCTGTTAGCTCGGAGATTGTTTTTTGTGGGCCGTGTTCACAGGATTTTCTCGCTTTCGCGTTTTCGCGAGCGAAAGAGGTTTTTCATGCCTCTCCAAGAATTAACTGTTCAGTTCAAAACAAGGAAGAACCTCAAGATCACTTAACCAATCAGAATGCGAGATAGTATTCAACGATGCCATTATATTGCGAATAGTGAATAGCGAAGGGCGTTACGATCAGACTTTTTAATACTTTAGAAATATAAAAGGCGTCCAAAAAAAGGGAATCGGGTCGCAGGGCCCTTTTTGCTTTTATCAATAACAAACTGGAACAAATCCTATGTCAACTGCGGCTACCTGTTTGTTATTGTTCTCGTAACTTCCAAGCTATCTCGATCGATATTATTCAGCCGCTCGAAAGTAAGTGCATTCCATGCAAATACAACCAAAGGCTTATTTGAAATACGAGTACTTTGACCTCAAACAATTAAATTAACGAATAGGTAAACACACGTAGCACAATGAATAGGTACTTACACCCTGTTGAGCATGAGGTGAAATGAAAGAAAGAAAACAACAAATAGTCAACTGTTGTTAATCATTTTAGCATACTTATCATTAACCTTTATTCCCAGAAAAAATGGCAAGAAACCTGTGTTGGTTGAAGTCTCCTATATTCGGAGACTACGTAGAAAGTTAATTTCCGAGTAGTGAATAGCGAAGGGCGTTACGATCAGACTTTTTAATACTTTAGAAATATGAAAAGTCGTCCAAAAAGAAGGGAATCGGGTTGCAGTGCCCTTTTTGCTTTTATCAATAACAAAATGGAACAAGTCCTATGTCAAATGCAGCTACCTGTTTGTTATTGTTCTTGTAACTTCCAAGCTATCTCGATCGATATTATTCAGCCGCTCGAAAGTAAGTGCATTCTATGCAAATACAACCAAAGGCTTATTTGAAATACGAGTACTCTGATCTCAAACAATTAAATTAAGGAATAGGTAAACATACGTAGCACAATAAATAGGTACTTACCGTCTGTTGAGCATGAGGTGAAATGAAAGAAAGACAACAAGAAATAGTCAACTGTTGTTAATCATTTTAGCATACTTATCATTAACCTTTATTCCCAGAAAAAGTGGCAGGAAACCTGTGTTGGTTGAAGTCTCGTCTATTCGGAGACTACGTAGAAAGTTAATTTCCGAGTAGTGAATAGCGAAGGGCGTTAAGATCAGACTTTTTAATACTTTAGAAATATGAAAAGTCGTCCAAAAAAAGGGAATCGGGCTGCAGGGCCCTTTTTGCTTTTATCAATAACAAAATGGAACAAGTCCTATGTCAAATGCAGCTACCTGTTTGTTATTGTTCTCGTAATTTCCAAGCTATCTCGATCGATATTATTCAGCCGCTCGAAAGTAAGTGCATTCTATGCAAATACAACCAAAGGCTTATTTGAAATACGAGTACTTTCATCTTAAACAATTAAATCAAGGAATAGGTAAACATACGTAGCACAAAAAATAGGTACTTACACCCTGTTAAGCATGAAGTAAATTGAAAGAAAGAAAACAACAAATAGTCAACTGCTGTTAATCATTTTAGCATACTTATCATTAACCTTTATTCCCAAAAAAAATGGCAGGAAACCTGTGTTGGTTGAAATCTCTTCTATTCGGAGACTACGTAGAAAGTTATTTTGCGCGTAGTGAATAGAGAAGGGCGTTACGATCAGACTTTTTAATACTTTAGAAATATGATAAGTCGTCCAAAAAAAGGGAATCAGGTTGCAGGGCCCTTTTTGCTTTTTCAATAACAAAATGGAACAAATCCTATGTCAAATGCGGCTACCTGTTTGTTATTGTTCTCGTAACTTCCAAGCTATCTCGATCGATATTATTCAGCCGCTCGACAGTAAGTGCATTCTATGCAAATACAACCAAAGGCTTATTTGAAATGCGAGTACTCTGATCTCAAACAATTAAATTAAGGAATAGGTAAACATACGTAGCACAATAAATAGGTACTTACCGTCTATGGAGCATGAGGTGAAATGAAAGAAAGAAAACAACAAATAGTCAACTGTTGTTAATTATTTTAGCATACTTATCATTAACCTTTATTCCCAGAAAAAATGGCAGGAAACCTGTGTTGGTTGAAATCTTGTCTATTCGGAGTCTACCTAGAAAGTTATTTTGTGAGTAGTGAATAGCGAAGGGCGTTACGATCAGACTTTTTAATACTTTAGAAATACGAAAAGTCGTCCAAAAAAAGGGAATCGGGTTGCAGTGCCCTTTTTGCTTTTATCAATAACAAAATGGAACAAGTCCTATGTCAAATGCAGCTACCTGTTTGTTATTATTCTCGTAATTTCCTAGCTATCTCGATCGATATTATTCAGCCGCTCGAAAGTAAGTGCATTCTATGCAAATACAGCCAAAGGCTTAATTTAAATAAGCAAGAAGTTCAAGGAATGGATAAGCATGCATAGCAAAAATAGTAATTATTAACCCTTACTCTTAGAAAAGGTCAGGAAAGCCGCGATCTTTCTAATCTCGTCTTATTGAATTACTATCAGGAGATTTCTTTTGCTCTCGAATGATTCCGTGAAAATCTTTATATCCAGTATGCAATTTTTGCACGACGCTCGAGCGAAGAAGACAACGACGGAATGTGGCGAAAAAATAAAGGGAGAAAAAAAACCTATGGTTGGAGGTCGAGGGTAAATATCTTAAACGACATGGAATATTGTGTACGGTTCTTGTTTATGGTCAGTAGTGTTCTTAATACCGGTTTATTTAATATTATTATTATTATTATTATTATTATTATTTGCGATTGTAATACATAATTGATGTGTTTCCTTTGCTTGTTTAGTTTTACATACAGTAAGCTTGTTCGGAATTAGTCGATCGAAGGGCTTTTCAAATAGCTTTGTCCATTGAACACGATGCGAAAGAAGGGAATGTATTTTGAAACCTGAAGACTGTTTCGTCGAGAAATTCTATTATTGATCATTAAGTTAATTTATCCGCTAATAAGATACGTTATAGTGATGTCATAATACTAATGTAAGTCATTTGTCAGCTGTGGGCCTGGTCGACTCACTTGGTAAATATAAAATCGTTTCGTATACTTTATTATCTGAGCATTTCATAACAATGTGACTTCCTTTTAGGATTCGAACGCACTTCTTTGATTGTCTGACACTATATTCGTCAATAAAGATGTTGATAACAGTGAACCAATAGCCCACAACTGACGATAACATTCTCAAAATTCGTCTTGGAGATTTAGAACTGTTTGTGGCAACTGAGCAGCATGAGTGGAAGTATCTGAAAGACCTTAAAACCGTTTGAAAGTTCAAACTGAAGTGACTTTTTTGATGGTTGACGACTAAAGTTTGAGCTATTCGATGGCTGACAGTTAAACCCATTGAACCCCTTTAAAGTGGACGCGCTATCTGAATTAGACGCGAAACATATCTAAAGGCAGGTAAAGTAATTTTAAAATTAATTATCATATGACCTGTACGGCCCCGCGCGCAGTCCTATAAGCCAAGGTGAAAGTTGACGTGTGAAGGGCCGACGGGTTGACGTGGACCGGTCCAGAAAAAATAATTTCAGCCCTGCACTCATTGGGATCTTTTTAATTTTCTGATAACGCATTTGAAATTGTGCACTTCAAATAAAAGTATAGTAAATGAGAAAACGAGTAAAACTTCTCGATGAATTATGACCTGCAGTAATAACGAGAAATATTTTTACTGGAGAATGTTTTACCAACTGTGCAGTGCGCGCCTTTCTTCTGTATACAAGTACATTCTATCTATTACGACAAAGGTTTCGAAATCTTCAACACCTAGTGGTCATGTGATAAAAGGCTTAGTGACTGAGTTTGTTAGGAGCACACCGGACAATATTTGACCCTCTGCTGGAGGTCATGCTCTCTGCACGAGCATGACCTCGAGCAAATTATTTTTCCCGTCCGACCCACCCACCCAGTCAAAAGGTACATTTTACATACTATGTCCCTTGTTATTAAAATCCATCTCGAAGTTATGCTGTTCACCACTATATCAATAAAACTCACGGCCGAAAACGTTTTGTGCTCGCAGTATCCGAAAGAAACAATCCGTATTTTAACTACAACACTTCCCCCTCTACAAAAGTTCGCTTACACTTTCTAACTTTTTACAATGAACTAATAATAATAATAAAGTATTATCGTTTGTCTAACGATATGTTCACTTGTGATGTAGATCGCGACGTTTCGACTGCATCCGGCTATTCTTCATCTGGAGATAAGGTCGACTGTCTTCGAGTCTTCTTATAAAGCAGGATGCTCCGCTGTGATTGGTTGGCATTCCCCAGCTGTTATTAGTGCGATTCCCAGACGACGAGATCATGGTGTCTTTCGACGTAGAGTCCCTTTTTACCAACGTCGCTGCCAACGGCGCTGTAGAAGCCGCATTGCAAAAACTGTAAAACGACCCCAGCCTCCCAGAACACACGGCGCTAACACCTGCTCAAATCGCAGACCTTCTGAATTTCGTTTTAAGATCCACACACTCTTCGACACCGCAGTCTTAAGAGATCCTGACGGCTGCCTCACCAGCATCGTATATAGGAAGCCCACACACTAATAATACTTATCGTATGATTCACACCACCCACAATCAGTAAAACATGGTATTGTTAAGTATCTCCACGAGCGTATCAACGCCTCCTAACAAAACCCTCTGTCATCTCTAAGAAAAAGAAACATTTTTCATCCACTCTTACGTCTAATAATTACCCTATTTCTTTCTTGCAGAAAGTCACCAAGATCAGAAAATCTACTGCCGCTTCCGAGTCCGCAATGGATAGTGCTCTGGACTGTTGTGCGGGAGGTCGGGGGTTCGAGCTCCGGCCGGACCAACAATCAAGGTCTCAAAATAATTGAGAAGAATTTGCTACCTTTCTATAACATCAAGAAATCGTTAGATATTCTAGTCTTCTCGGATAGGGACGAATAAGTGGAGGTCCCGTCTCCTGCAGAGTTGGGGGTAGGAGACGTTAATTTCCCACACACGAGTTTACTGTATGATGGATGTCCTCCCCTAGGGTGGGATGGTGGGATGTACAGGCCCCTATTTAAACCAACCTCAAGCTGAACTGGGCTGGCATGTCTAAATACCGTAAATACATATACCAACATCAAGGATTAAAACGCGCGCATCCAGCTGTGGAATACCAACCAATCACAGCGGAGCATCCTGCTTTATAAGAAGACCCGAAACCAGTGGACCTTATCGCCTGATGAAGACTAGCCGGATGCAGTCGAACGGGTGCGATCCAACCTTATTTACGAAATAATGACATAAGTTATAAACTTTGGATTAAATAAAAATAAATGAATAAAAATAAAATGATTAATAACATTGTCTTAATTAACCTAATATGTAAATGATGAAACCGATAATGCATTAGAGGGTTAAAAGAAAAATATTGGCTACTTACCGCCTTATTGTCACAGGGTCAGTTAAGTTGATAACAGAAAAAAAGAGAAAAAAAAAGGAAACAATAAAAACATAAATCAATAGGTTTTAATTGACTTAAAACTTGTGAAAACTGTTATCTTTCAACATTTCATCATCGAGTGGGTTAACCCGTTAAACTAATACTTACATGCTGTAATAAGCAGTTACCAGGAGAAGAAAGTAATAAAAAGAAAAGAGTTAGTTCAATTAAAGAAAGAATATTGCACTAATGATAAATCTTATTTAATGAAGCTGGATTTATCATATGGGCTAAGGATTTGAAAAACTCCTCTTATTGTCGGATTAATGGACTAGATGCCTTGAGGATTAATAAGTGAACAACAATCCAAGGTAACATAGGATATTTGTAGGTAACACATCGATACATGTCTTTGCACTTGTTTCTTGCATGACAAAGTTGTTTTTCAGAAATTCGAAAATATTTCGACCTTGTAAAGCGAACTTTTTAACAGAAGCATTTTTTGCTGAATATAGTCGAACCCTGTATTAAGAGGCACCATAGTAGAGGTCACCCTGTATTAGTTGATCAGTTATTAAAGTCCCGAAATTTTTACCCCTTAATCAATGTAAAATTATCACTTCCATTAGCGGTTGTGATCAGCCTTTACTGAGTCCCAACGGCCCGTTTGCACTGTCTTTCACCTGTATCGAACAGCCAATTAAAGCGGACCACTCAAATAAAACTAAGAATGATCTCTCTGTAGAATTGAATCCATATTTAATTCCCGAAATCAATGCACGTACTTAAACTGGGCGAATTATTTTACATGGATTGGTCAATTATGGTTCAAATGACTTTTTTTATCGTTTCCTTATAGTAACCTATTCTGTGGAACCTGCATGGAGCGGTTACAAAGCCATTTCCCGCAGGTTAACGTTTAAGACAGGTTTGACTGTGTATAGGACGCTTGCAGAAATTGCCAGATTTTCACTTCATTTGTTCTTGTTCGATTAATTATGCTAAATGATGATAAGTTTGCTAAATATATGAGCGGAGGAAGAAACAAATTAGAAAAAACAATACTCTGCTGTTTTGGCAGAGGTTTCACTGTGTATAGGACGCTTGCAGAAATTGCCAGATTTTCACTTCATTTGTTCTTGTTCGATTAATTATGCTAAATGATGATAAGTTTGCTAAATATATGAGCGGAGGAAGAAACAAATTAGAAAAAAAAATACTCTGCTGTTTTGGCTTTGCAAATTATTTCAGAATTAGTTGCACATCTGACCGGAATGGAAAGTTTTTGTTTGTACTTTATCTTTTGAATGTCTGTCGCTCAATAGTGTTTTCTTTTTCCGGGGTATTTAGTAATGGAAATCGTGACAAGATAACTCTTATTTCGTACTTTTAATTCCAAAATTATCAGAATTGAACTGATGGAAAATAGTAAGAATCTCCTGTTTCCAATTATTGATGAAATCATTGCTAAAGTGAGTTAATGCAATACATGTACCAAGGTCGACAGCGCCCTCTGATTACTGTATCATTATGACGCAAATAGATAAAATGAGATAAATGCTACTTCTTTATAGAGACTCCTCTAAGTTAACATGCCATAATGTTTTGCAGTTCATTTCATTGTAATAAATATCCTTCATGATTCGAACTATTTAAATCAGGGAGATATTTTTCTTCTATCAGGTTTTTCACTGTTTACCCTATTTTATTATCCAACTACACTCCGTAGAGTACAAATAACGCCTACGACGGGTACAAATATCACGCGGTATTTGTACTCTAGAGAACCGGTTACACAGGTTTTCTCGCATTGCACAAGCGATGAATTGGAGTTACAAAAACTGGCGGAGAATTGAAGTCATTTTTCTGACGAGGAAGAGTCGGAATGACTGGCGAATATTGATCCAAGTTTATCGGATATATCGAACGAAGAAAAGCAGTTAGACGACGATGAAATTTCATCATTTTGTAGAACAAAACAGAAACAGCAACACGACAACGTGCGAATTCCGTACTACTTCTGTCCCGCATTCCCGTAAAGAAAGGTCCGCAAAATTCGCCCGCATTCAAATTACAATTTGGCGTTTGGGATAATAAGTAACCTATTATACGTTTTGTTGTGTAGTATCGCTGAGGATTTCTTACTCGTTATTTGTATTTTGACTCGCCCAACGGGCTCGTCAAGATAGGGCACAACTCTTAAAAATACTCAGCGATACTACACAGTAAAACGTCTCATAAGATATATTAATTTCGTATGAAACAGAGCAGACATTAACCTCGCTAAAGTAATTTCGAGACAATCTGCTGTATCTTATGCATGGGTTGCATTTTATCACCCTCGTTGCTCAAGAACTGAATTGTAAGAAGCATCAAATTCAGTTTGGATTGGCGAACTAGCTTAGATAACTTAGCCCCAGTCTCTCTGCAATGGCTATATCGAGTTGAGGAGGATAGGAATACTAGTCCTTCCACGTGGAAATTACTGCCGTAGTAAATTTTGGGGGAATTTCTTCGACAATTTGCAAATAGCAGAAAAATAAGTACTGCGAGTCAGAAGAAAATGACGAAAACATTGAGAAAACACGTGACAATTTCCTTGTCATATACCTAATCATCAAGAATAATAATAATAATAATAATGAACGTTCTTAATACGCATTTAAGAATCTCAATGCGCTTACAATAAATAATAAAAATAATAACAATGACAAATTATCTATAAATTATCAAACAAGAACAAACAAAAACCTCACGAACATGACGCATTCATAAAAAAAAAAGTCAACACCGTGCAGGAAGACCTGTTTTGTCTTGTCATGACTGATGGTCAAAGAAATACTTTTAAGTTCCCATTGAGATTTAGCCACATGCATAGGGCCGTCTATGTACAACAGGTTTAACCCAAACCGCGGTTTTACGCAAGGATTGGGCCTCGAAGATTCTCTGTAAGAGGGTTAATTTTATTAGTTAAAGAAATGTCCTTCCACCATTAGCTTTCGGCCCCCTTGACACTGTTTAAAAAAATAGATATTCATATAAACTGATTCAGATAAACTGAAGATGGCTTAGAACGAGTTTTGTTAAACAAAGGCAAAACTTTGTTTAAATGCCGGACTAGCCAATGGACCCTACGACATTGCTTATTCAATAACTGTACAGTACGTGTGTCACTTATGAAAATTCTTCACCTTTTTTTTTTTTTTTTATCTTTGTATTGAGCATAAGATCTTCCATCCCTTGACTTCTATTTAAGCAAATGTCAAGACCCTGTTTACTTTGTTTTCGATACGATAAATGAAAGAACGATAAATGAAAGATACATAACGATACGTATTATCTTTGTTACAATATTTAGTTTTAAGCTTTCACTTACCGCCTGATGCAATTACATGTATTTGATCCATCGTGGGCGATATGGAGAGCAGAGAAAACGATAGAAAATCAAGCTTTATAACACAATGTTCACTTCAACTATAATTTATACTTATGTCATGTTAACTTAGTTTTTTTTGTTTTCACAAACTGTTTTCGAGATAAGTCTTTTATTTTTCTCTTACAACGAATGGTATTAAAAAGTCAAACTCTCACCCTCATCTTCTCATGCACGTTTGCGGTATTTAGGGATGATTATGGAAAGTGGAGCAGAAACAGATATAAACAGGTAAATTATTAACTTTAATACTCTAATCAAAAGTCACTCACAGGCTAGTTTATTTCACCAGTGCGGCACATGAGTAGAGAAATACAGAACAACAATAAAGTTAGAGAGACTAGATAAAAAAAATTACTGAACCAATAAATGAATATGTGACGATCAATTTGAAACTTCAAAATCCCTCCGGGCATTTGAACCTTTGAAGATTGGTTTGTTTAAATTTCCGGCCCTCCGACCAAAATTGTGTTCAAATTCCCCATCCAAGTGCTGGATTTGATTGTCAATATTATTCCTACATGTCCACCAAGCGTTAGAGCCTAGATTTAAATTTTTCACCTTTACTCAACTCCATATTAAAAGGTAAAACACTTGTATTCTGCTGGAAAGACTTCAAACTTCCGGTTTAAACTCCCCACCCAAACCAGGCAAGGCTCAAATTTCCCCTACATAAGGGCATGGACGGCAGTCAAATGCTCATGGGTCGCACAGCGGGATGTTGAAGCTTCGAATTAATCGACGCATTAATCAATAAATGAATAAAAACAAATAACTAGATAACTAAAGTAGCACGCCATTTAGACCGGAAATATTTTAAAGCATCTGTTGAATACGAAATTTTCTTAGCAGAAGAGCACCAAGTATCCAAGACTTTCCCCGAAAACAAGCTTCGTTAAGTTAATTACTCGATGATTATCAAAATAGAGCTCATCGACATACGAACATGAGACACTGATTATTATAATTATATCTAAATATATATTACTGTTTATTCCCACATTCCTAAGGTGGCACCGTTTTGATTTCTCTTTTGTAGAGAATAAAGAGGAAAAACTACCCGCTAAATTTCCTATGAAGTTGAGTAGATGCCACAACACTCAGCCAATCCTAGTCTCTTTACCTAATTCAAACTATAATTCGCTATTCAAATCAAAGCAAAAGCGAAATTAAAGGAGTCCTGAAGGGAGGGTAAAGCAAAATTATTCAGCAAAGTATTGGATTCATTGTACAATCTTGAAACATGACTTGTTTTCCGAGCCGATACACAGATCTTGATTTCTTAATGAAGTGCAGCATCTCTTGATCTTTTCTTTTGTCTCTATCGGCGTTCAGCTGGTAGAAAGGGTACAGACTAGGGGTGGTCAGCAGCTTTTTGGTCATGTGATATGTGTAGTAACATTTTCATTAAGAAAATTAAGTAGCACTTACTTCCTGATATTTCCAAGGCGCAGTACATAAAAAAAAAACATAGGAAAGAACGAAAGAAAAGTGAAATGAACCGTTAATTACACGATCGTGCATCATCATGTTAAAAAAAAAAGGAAGAAACCCAAAAAAAAAAGGCATAGAACAGAAGGGAAATTATTGAGTTATTTCCTTTACAATGTAAGATAATTAATTAAATGGCATTCACCGGTGATTACACGGACGTACATGTTAAAAAAAAAGAGCGTAGAAAACTGGGGAAAGTATAAAGTTATTTCCTATGCAATGTCAGAAAATTAATCAAATGTATTTAAATGCTTTTCATTTTAAGAGGAGGAAACACACTCGTTTTTTTTTCTTTTTTTTCCCCTGCATTCATTCAACGCTGTCAAAAGAGTTTATATTCTCTTGACGTGGTACATGCACTTTTTATACTCCCCTGAGTTTAGTAATAAATCCCAAGCAGTGTGAAAGACGTCAAATTTCACTTATTCTCAATACTTGATTTCAACGCTAAATTACACGAGGAAAACATTTCGAATTAATTCAGGTGAATGTTTGGTATACTTGGGACGGTCCAAAATTTGTTTTGAAAGAAAAAAAGGTTCGAAACAGATTCCACGCCCATACACGTAAATGCCCCAAGTAACTAGCTGTAAGGCTTTTCTTTGACAAAGTGTGATTAACATTGTACTGAAACAGTTAAAGAAAAGTATAAATGAAATAGAATATAAGGAAATGATTAAATAAGCGAACGCATAAAGCAGATAAATGTATAAAGATAAAAAAAGAACACTTACGCTGAGCTATCATTTCCACGTGAATGATTCGAAAATGATGAAAAGAAAGAAAATAATCTCAAATTCAATATATGTATTTAGTAGCTAAGATTTTCTCTACTCCTGGCTTTTGCAAATTAAAACAAACAAATACAATAACATCGACTCAAATGGCAGCTGAACTGACAAAATCATCCTATGTAGTCAGTAGATATAACTACACGAACAGCCTTCATTTTCTCTATTTGGTCCATATTCAGTACATAATTATTATTATTTAACAACTAAAGAAAGAAAGGAGGAGAGAAAGAAAGAAAGTAAGGAAGAAAGAAAGAAGGAGAGAAAGAAAGGAGGAAAGAAGAGAATAGCAGAAAGGGAGAGAGAGAGAGAGAGAGAGAGAGAGAGAGAGAGAGAGAGAGAGAGAGAGTAGAGAAAGAAAGAAGGAGAGAAAAAGACGAAGAGACGGCTCCCAGTATTTGTTTGCATCCCGACATGGTTATCACAGCCCGACTTGAATGACAGTGAGCCATCAGACCCGAGGGAAGGAAGACTATAATATAAGACAACAGTTATCATAGTAATAAAACAAACTTACGGCACTGCTGTTCATCTGAGTTATCACCACAATCATCTCCGTGTCTACAACGCCTCCATTTACTAAGGCACTTTCCATTTGCACAGGTGAACTCATAGTTCTCACACTTTCCTGTACAATAATGCAAATAACATCGATTCAAAGACAAGAATATTGAGCCTGTGCATCGAAGAAAATGGAGAGCACTCACATAACCGGAAACAATCCAAATGAATTAAACGAGAGACCCATTACTTGGAGCGTTCAACTCCCACACTGAGCCTATGTCAAGGCAGTTTCACGGAACGGTTTATTTCAGACTATCTTATCCAGGGAAATAATTAGAAGTTAACTACCAGCTAATCGTCATTGGTCGAAGAGCTCACGTGGCCGGCCGGGGAATCCCATACCGCGGTAATTCAAACTAAAAATAGATTTTTCTATTGAAAACATCGTGACAAAACAAAGGTCAGTTGAACGCTCGAAGAAATGGCTCCTGATTAAACATGTTCCTTAGTTGTCAAGTCAAAACTTGGTGGTTGGATCATAATGCAACTTTCAGCTTGAACCCTCCTACCCCCTCCCGCCCCCATCATTTTACGAACTAGTAATTGTCGTGATAAGCAATGAAACTGAAGGTTCACAGAGAGTTTACCCGTTTGAAAGATTGGTAAAGTTTGCCAATAAGGACGCCTGAAGTTAACATTTAAACTAAATATGGTTTGTTTTATTTCATCTCAATCCATTATATTACGATGCAAGAGATCCGTTATTCTTCTTTTTATTTTTTCTTCACTTCGCTCTATTTTTTCCAATTGCAACAATAGTCGTGCTAATGGCAACTGCAAGACTTTAGAATTTATTCTCCCAAAATTACTAACAATTCCGGTCACGACGAATCCGCGCGGCGTCTGCTATGCTTCCTGTGAATCTAACATGGTGGCTGTGTGTAAGAAGCCGGAGTGTCGATAAAATCGATTGCGTACATCTCCACACCTCGGAAGGGGCCGAAAACTTACCCTTCAACGCACAACGTTAAAAGAATAATATACCGGCGAAAGGTTCGCAATGTGAGTATTAACAGACCTTCGAAGAAAGAAATAACTGAATACGTGTTTTCTGTATATATTTTGAAATTTTCACTTGAGAGGCTACCTACAAAGATTAATAACCTGATGGATTGTTTGAAGTCCAATGTAGAAATACATGCGAAATACATGCGAAGTTTAAAAAAAAAGAGCCGGTGTTTTGTTTATTCATTTACTTATTTTTTTGTTCGCCGGTTTAAGATGTACTTGACCTTCAAGTCAGGAATAGTCTGGTTTTACCTTCAATCCCTGATTTTCTTCAGAAATCGCGTGTGGAATTTCTACGTAGCCGATTGCCAGTGCATTGACAGGGATGAAAATCGTCTGTGCATGCGTGGCGTGAGCGTGTTGATGTTGTCGTCGGCGAGTTGTTCGATCGTCAGAGCAAGGAAATGTCGGCGTAATTTAAACTGTGTATTCGTGGACATATTTTGCCTTTCAGGCTGGAATGTAAGGACGCTATTTGAAAATAACTTCTGTAAGCTGAACTCGTCGACATGTTGAACGTATTATTTTTGGAAAATGTTCATTTGCTTGCTCAAGAGCCACCTTTCAGTACCCGGTAAGGAAACACATTGCAAGCTTAATTTCTTTGAGTATAATTTACCTCCATTTTAGATAATAAGCTGAGATTCAAATTGATAGAAGGTAAATAATACCATGCTTTGGTAATAAATGTGAATCTCGAAAAAAAATGGGACTTATATTTTTATCAAGGCGAAGCGAAAGCACACCCATCCTAAACGCTGTTACATGAACAAGTCAAAAACGCTGCAAAATATCGCGTTACCCCATGCATATCGCTCTCACTGGAACTTAACATTCGTTAAAGTCCAAAGAGTGTATTGGAATTGAGTTATTTCCATATGGTATGAGAGGAGCTCCTATGAATACTGCCACTCAGCAAAAGCCTCATGAAACCCATTGTTCTCGTGGATGTGCTACCAAAAAGAAAAATTCCTGGAAAAATTGGAATAAGTACAATGGTGTTGGAACTCAACAGAAAACAGAAGCCGGAATTGCTTCAGGATTAATGCTGACAGGGAGTTCAGGACCAATATATGGTCCATGATACTGTTCAGTGCTCTAGGGCCTCTCAGATGTTGTAGCGCACCAAAGGTTTGAGAAGTTTTGTGTGATTGAATCATAGATCCTGTTGCCTAGTAAGATTCCTCGAACAATTATTATTTGGTACACCCACGCCTGACTCAGTGGACTTCTTATTACAGAAATATCCAAATTGGATGAATAAAACAATTTGCTAAACAAAAGGGTAATAAGTGTACATGAGTTGCTTCCTGTTCTGCCAAGAACTGTTGACTGTAAAATAGTGCTCAGAAAGAACCAGAAAGTGACATTGCCATGTTGATGTGGTTGGATATTGACTGTTTTTTTTCTTTTTTAAGAAAGAAAAACTTTTTTCAAAAAAATGCAATAGATTTATCTTGCAACCTTTGTGGCATTACATGGTTAGAGTGCTGGATTGTGTTGTGCTGGAGGTCGAGGGTTCGAGCCCCAGCCAGACCAATACTCATGGTCTTAAAATTAACTGAGGAGAATTTGCTACCTTTCTATAATATCAAGAATTGAATAGACATTCTAGTCCTCTCGGATAACGACAAATAAACCACAGGCCCCGTCTCCTGCAGGGCTAAAGGTAGGAGACATGAATTTCCCCCGCACGAGATTACAGTGTGGTGGATGTCCTCCCCTGGGGTGGGATTGGTGGGTTGCTCTCTTATGTTTCATACATGAGCCTCTGGCTTGAGCAATCGGGGTAACCATGCCGCACGTATAGTCAATAAACTTGACTGATTGATTGATTGATTGATTATGTAAAAGTATGGAATCCCAAATGAAAGGGTTCCCAAATCTCCACAAAAATAGTGGGTTAATAAGGGGAAAAGAAGCGTGATTGTGGTATGTGTTGAAAGTGTGAAATGATGAAAATAAAAGGTTAGTTACTCAATAGAGAATTTGCACTGAGGGACCTACAAACTGCAAGGCAGTTATGTCAGTCATAAGGCAGCATTAAAATAAAAACTATCAGTAGTTCAATTGGGTACTAGCATTGAAGGTCCACACTTCCACACTTTTATTTTCTTATATATCTACAAGGTATTCCTTTGACCTGCAGATAGTGGGTCAAATTTTTCTTAACTTAATGTAATTACACCGGAAATGAAATGAAAATGAAGAAATACAACATAAAAAGACAAAAAGATTCACAAGAAAAGAAAAAAAGGAAAATGAAAGGTTTTCATTGCAAAAGACTCCATAAAGAAAGCTTTATTTTCTATAATGTTGGAAAGAGCCCTTTTTGCTTGTTTGTTTGTTCGTTTTTTTTTAAAGATTTCTTTGACAAATTTGTTTATTCATTATTTTTATAATCAATTTGCAGCCACTTCAAGGCGGTACAAAAATTTATAATAATAATAATAATAATAATAATAATAAGGAAGGTTAGAGTGAAATAAGATGAGATAGTCATAATCAGAGGAAAAGAAATGAGGGAGATGAGTAACATGTTGGTTAGTATTAAAAGTAGGTGGTAAAAGGAATAGAAGAGGTTAGGTATAGGGAGCCAAAAAAAGTTTTTTTGGAGTTAAAAAAAAGTTTGAACTGAATATTCTGATTGATATGATGGGGGGTGGGAGTTAAGGATGGGTTGGTCTGAGCTGGTTTGGATTGACAATTGGTTTACTGGTATCTGTCTTGAATTTGAATGGTGATAATAACAGATACAAAAGTAAATTCCAAAATAATTTCATGTTATGAAAACTTAACTAAGCTATTTTGAAAACACAGTAACTAATGGAACTATTGCAAGATATTGATGAGAGAAAACTTCCCTCTCTCCAATTTTAGCTTAATTAAAATAGTGGAAGTTTACCTATGTAAAATTAACAGTAATTCGTTTTACAATGATAGATATTTAACTTTGGTTAAAAAATAAATGGCTTCTTTTTTCGTAATTTTTCCAATCCTAAAGAGCCACTTTCCTAGATTTAAATCAAAACAAAACCAAATGCATGATTTTGAGTCAACATAGTTCACAAGGAAATCCATTTGTTATCGCCATACTTCAGTCTCCTTCGGCACTTTGTTAAAATGTTATTTCACAGGTGTCACACCACGTGCTCCTTGATTGATATCTCGCTTTCTTTCTTCCCTTTATGTCTAAAATTTCGAAAAGGCTTACGGGAATTAAGTTTAATTAATTGGAATGTCGGTCGGAAAACGACGATGAGCAGCGACTATCTTGCTTTTCGAATTTCGATCGTTCGACGATGAGGTCAACAAACTGGAGTTTCTTAAGGAAAGTTCACGGCTCTTGCCAAACCAAGTGGCAGGGGCTTAGAAGTGCCATAAAAAGCTTCTTTACTCTTCCTTGTTTTACCGACGAACCAACATTTTGCATGAACGGACGAAAAAGTGATCAGAATAAGCCAACACGACACTGTAAACGTTGCCGCAAATTGAGCCACAGGTAACCCAAGCTCACTACCAGAAAAGCGGATGTGACTCATCGTGTTGCGCAACGTTTTATATTTATAAAGGTTTGTATGGGATGTTATCGGTTTACCTTAAAAGAGAGAGAAAATATCTTTTTTTGAAATAAAATGGGCTTACCTTATTGTCTTGTTGTTTTCTTTGTTGATTCCTAGCGTCTCAAGCCATTTTGAAGCGTTTTCGGCGAGTTAAATTGAATACCAACATAGCGCTAACTGGCCGAAAACGCTTCAAAATGGCCTGAGACGCTAGGAATCAACAAAGAAAACAACAAGGCAACAAGGTAAGCCCATTTTATTTAAAAACAAGACATTTTTTCTCTCTTTTAAGGCAAACCGATAACATCCCATACAAACCTTTATAAATATAAAACGTTGCGCAACACGATACGAGTCACGTCCGCTTTTCTAGCAGTGAGCTTGGGCTGCCTGTGATTGAGCCATTTCGCAACCGTATTGAAACTTTGCACAAAAGACCGTTTTTCGGCGCGAGAACAATTTTTGTACAATTTGTACATCCTCTCAATTTTTTAAAATTCTTTTCTTCTTTCACAAATGAGAATTAAAACCTTATCTTTTTGACGGCTTTCTTATTTTGAAACCTTTGTAAAGGCTGTTCATTTCACGCAAAATTTGTTGAGTTTAAATAACCACGCGTCTGAGCCTGCGTTTCCTACCGCAGGTCTCTGGTGCATGCGCAGACGTTTTTCATCCCTGTCTTCGAAACTAGTAGTTTCTCTGGAGAAATTGTGCTTCGAAGAAGTGCTGAATCTCTGGAAGGAAGTTGATATTGCAGGCTTTTTTTTCTCTCTTGCAAGGCTCAGGATTTGTTTTGCGTTCTTTGCAAAGGAAAAGGACGGAGCAAACAATTCGCTATGGGCCTCCATTCCGGCGAGTGAAGTACCAAGCACAGGAATACAGGTATCGATCTGTTTCAAATTTTTTGGTTTTCAGTGTATCTTTGCCAGCTATAAAGGCTTAGACGGGTCGCTTACCTTGATACAAAGCAAAGGAAAAATGAAGTGTTTTGTTTTACCTTAAATATTATTATTGACAGTAGTACACAGACAGCAGTCGTTATAATGGCATCTCGCTGCGGCAAAAGTACATGAAAAATAGGTGTCCTGGCACAGTTACCATGATTTTGCCCTCCTTACTCCCAACTACCAAACAAATATACCTCCGTTGACCGCCAACTCAACGATCGACGCTGCGGGCACAAAAATTTAATATTTTTGTTTGGCCTCAACAGTGGCTATTTCATAATTATGCTTGTTTCTGTTGAATTATACAGTGGTTTACTCTTGTTGGTGGCTAATACAGAAAGAAAGACTTAAAGGGTAAATCGCGTTCTATATTATAAAATATGGAAAGTAAAAAAGTTATTTTTACTGGTTGCAAATTTTTGGTTACTGATAAAGGTTTAAAACCAATTCTGAAACTAAGAGATCCAAATTTACCTGTTGACGTTAACCGAATTATTTAGAAGATTTAGAATCGGATTCTATGAAATTGAATGGCATAAACTATCGTCAGCATCCAGATTTTCAAGAATGCTTTTGCTTGTCCAGATAAAAGTGTTTGTGAACTTAATAATTGTATTCATGAATTATGTATTCATGGTAAAGGAAAACATATTTGTTGGTCATTGGTGTTACCCAAAAGATTGTCCTGAAGAACTTTCTATTGTTGAATATGATCCGTCTAAGAATAATGCTGCTGCTGCTTATAGATTTGTTTATGAATGTTTTAATGGTTTGATTCCACTAGGAAAGAAAATTGATTTTAGAGATAAAGATCAGAGTAACTTGAGACTAGATAATTAAAAGATTTCTTCAGCTGGAAAACGATGCTTAGAAAATCTTACAACACAAATTGAATATGATAAGTGGTTAAAAATTGTATGTACTGATTGTATGGCAAGATGGATTTTCTGCAATTTGGTAAAAATACTCATATATGAATGATGATAATGAGAAATAGAAAAATATGTGTGACTACAGTTGAAGGTTTCAATAATTTTATGAGTCTAAATGATGTTAAAAAATGGTATCTATTTTGAAAAGAATGTATGTAAATGTGGTGGAAATGTTTTGAATAATAATGACGAGAGTTTTATTCAGTTACAAGGTAACAAAGTTGCTGTGATTAAGCAGTGTTTG
>NC_142523.1:20489119-20506619 GCF_964205215.1 Stylophora pistillata
TTTTCGCTGCTTCTTGAATTTCGATTTCTTTTTCAAGTTTTACTTTTACATGAGGACACTGAAATTTTCACTTTTTTTAAATATAATTTTTCAGAAAGGAACTTATACCAAATGAAAGCTGAGACAATGAACTGTTTAAAATTACTGAGATCTTGTACATCTTGTCCATGCGCTTAATTGGAGAAGGCATGCAATCTTAAGAATTTGAATCTCCTCATATTTTCAATTTTTGGAAGGAAATTTTAAACAAAGCTTTTACCTCTAAGAAAAAATATTATTACAATTAATATAATGGTATTTGTGTATTTATAACCTTTGTCTTACACTATCATTGAGTCATAAATTATTACCCAGCTACTGGCACTTTCCTTAGAAAATAGACATTGAATTTGTGTTGTGGACATTACGTAGTGTCCTCAACGTTGAGGTACCCTTTTTTCAGTTCCTGTTTACAGTGTGCTGTATTTTCATGTGCTATTGATGCTGCTCAGTTAGTCTGATGTATACTCTATTTTAATCTCAAAACATTTACTGGGTGGGTTTTCTTTGCTGAGAAATTATAAGTTGAGAAGTGGTGCGGGCATTACGTTGCGGACATTACGCATTGTGCATGTTACGATTTTTCTTTTATTCAGACTTTTGGAGATATTTATTTCTTACTAACTCTGAATTAGACTCAGACAACTGCCTGCTTAATACTGAATTGCTTTTTATTGATTTCACAAAATGGAAATGGCAAATAGTTGAAAGCTTATCCATAATTTCCTATCAGGTTGAATAAACTTACAAACTATCAAAAACACTCTAACAACGTGATCAAAGATACCATACAAAGAATGAAAACATTCAAAAATTCTTCCTGAAAAACAAAACTGTTCAGCAAACTTCAATTGCTGCAAAAAATTATAATATTCAACAGTGATTTTATGTATATTCAACTAAATGAAGTTATGGCCGGAACTACTGTGTCCTCTGGATTTCCTCTAGTTCATTACACCTTACATCAAATCATGGATCTCTCGTTTGGGGTATCGTTTATAACAAGTTCATTTTATGTAGTGCAAAAAACTTGATGTATCAACTTTTGAACACATCAAGGACTTGTATAAAAATAGCCTTCAAGTAAAACAGTGCTAACAGCTGGCTAGAAAAAAGTTCTTGAAAATCATCAACATGTTCACGGCTTAGTTACATTGTGATTAAATGTTTTGGCACTTTAAATTAGTTTCTCAGTGAACACCACTAACTGGTTACTTAGAAACCAATTTAAAAACTGCTTTCACTTCCTCAATGTCCACTATCTTAAATGGGCCATGGCCCCTTAAGTTGAGGGGGCCATAAAATATGCAAGAGGAACGGACACGGTCAACGTCATCATGGTTTGGAGATGCTTTGCTCATCAGAAAGCATCACACCTTCGGCAACAAGACACCTTGCATAAAGGGAAATGAAAACACCACAATCAAAACTATTAGATTGTTGTGGGAGATCATTTGGCTTATTTACAGCAAACTGCCATTGACTAACATCCAGATTTATATCAACCTTCTCCAGTACCTCCCACATTTTCAACATTGATGCCTTCACACTTGGCTTCACAAAATCACCAGCCAAGCAATCCAGGGCAATTATTAAATTCTTCTGAGGAAATACTGCAATAAGAAACCAATGGTCGGTTGTTATAGGACAACAAGCGGCAAGAATCTTCCAGCTAACCACAAGGTCTCTTTTTCCAGGGAATTGTCAAGAAATTGAGTCCTGCACATAAAATAAGTAAACTTTCTGCTTTACTTCTGGGTTCAGGTGTAAGTTTCCACCAAATTCCTTTTTTCTTTTCTTTGGAAGATGAATGCCTGTAAAAGAGGCTAATATTTCTACAACAGCTTTCCTCTTTCTTGGGCTTTTTGGTAAGTATGGCTTAACTTTTCCAACAGCCTTTCCCAGTGCTTGCGGTGTACTATAAGGATTTATGCCAATTGGTCTTGACTTTCTTGCTCTACCTTTCTCTTTTCTTTCTAAGCATTCTATGTTTCCTCACACCGTCCCAATTAAACTTCCTTTGTTGGGCAATTTCAGCTGCACTCTGAAACTTAGGCCTCCTTCTTTCACCTTTCTTTCTTACTCTATCTTTGGTTTTGTGGGCTTCATGCAACTTTGAATTCTCTTTTAACTTTCTAAAATTAATTTCGTGATCTTTCACTACTTGTCTGGGGCATTGCAATAATAAAATTGACCTTGTTTTCAATATAATTTACAGAAATGGTTACCTAGGAACTGAGTAGCTGGTCAGGGGTTTTGTACTTCTGAGCATGCTCAAAAACTGGCTGCATGCTTTTTGAGGAAAGCCACTGACCATCATTGCAAGCTTCTTTTAATTTTCTACTCAAATGTGAATGAGTATTTTTAAAAAAATCTGACTGCATGGTATTGCATGATACTAGGTCAGCAGGAGAAAAATGTAATAAGTGAAGTAAATGATAATTTGACAGCTTAATTTTTAGACAAGTAACTACAAAACAGTTGGACATAGCCACAGTCAGCAACACTGACTAGAAAGTGAATGATAAAAAATATGTTCCCAAAAATGTAATGTCTGCAACGATTTTGTGTAATGTCCGCAACACAAAACTTTTGTTTGCAGAATCATTGGAATGAGGATTCAAGGAATTTTTTTTGATAGGTGAAAAATTTTAAATTAATTATTGCCATGTTTTGAAAGCAAAATTATTTTCTGCTCAAGGTTAAAGATTCACAGAAAAATATCTTTAAAGAAAGTTACTTTAAAAAGTGATTGTTTGAAATGTAATGTCCGCAACACACTTTCTTCAACTCATACCTTCAAGGTCTTGAGAGCTCGAGCTCGCTAAAGCATCTCTTATTAGGTGCAAAGGGCACGCTAAAGGTATTTTCTAGATAATTATGTTTGAACACCCTTGTTGAACATTTTGACTTTTAAATTGGGGTTTAAAATGTTAATTTTAGTCTCTGAATGTAATGTCCGCAACATGGAATCACCCTATTTCATCAATTAGACTAATGCATTTTCATTTTTACTGTAATTAGTGAAAAATGTATTGTAAATTTCAACTGTAAAGTTATCCGGCAACTCCATAAAAAACATCAAATTTTGAAATAATGTCAGTGTAAGCAGTTCCACTTGTTTTCTAATATCAAGTCAAAATAAAGATAATTGGGCGTTGGATTATTATATTTATGTATGCAAATTATGCTTTGTGTGGACTTCTCAAAATTTTTTGGTGTTGTGCATTCAATAGTTTCAATGACTGAAATTACACTGATTCTTACATTTTGCTAATTGATGTTGTCACTTTCCCAAAAAAAAATTTCACAACAGAGTGTATATATACTCTCCTGTTGGTAAAGTGTACAAACTCAGACCAAACCTGCTTGAGTAATGCCCTTTTCATTGATTCAGATTAATGGTTTGGCTTTTGTTGAATTTATGGAAGTCTTTTTCAGTGAACGGTGCTTCTGTAATGTTGTCATCATCATCATAATGGTCTCCTTGAACCAATTTGCATATTTGAACTATTTTTTTTCTTCTGTACCACTCATTGCAGGTGACTATCTGTCTTTAACGTACAATTCATATTCAGTTTTGATTGCACTATGTTCGCTTTGCAGAAAGCCTTTGTTGACTACATGATCATTTGTAGTTGGATTTGCAACTGAGCCTATTATTCTATTTTTTGCATCATATCCATTTTCAACTGAAGAAAATTTGAGAAGATTGCATGCTTTCATCTACATGTCTTGTATAATTTTCTCAAATATTTGAGATTGACGGTATCCTGATCAATGATTTTTCAGGATCTTTTAGAGAAATAAGTTTGTTGAACATTATTCATGTCAAGATTATTTGAATGTCATTCTCACACTTCCATCACTTTTGAAATCACCATTGCTGCTTGAAATTTTTCAATCAATATAAGATTTATTTGCTGCATGAGAAGCAGTAACTGGAGGTTTGACATTTTTTGATTGTATGTCCGATCATATTGATATCACCTGTGAAAGTTTCTCCTCCTTTCAAACTAATTTGTTGACATCTGCATAAGATTGTGGAATTCCATCTGATGCATTTTGTGGTTGTGGAATATTTAACAATCTTTTGCAATGTTTAAATTCAGACTCCCTTGAAGAGTTCCACTACAAAGTGGTTAATAGTTTCCAATTTTATGTGAAGAAACATGAGATTCAAGTTAAGATTTTGTGATTGCTGAATTATTTGTTGTTTGAATATTCAAGAAATCTGTTTGCTCTTATATTATCAGGAAAATTGTTTAATATGAAATTATAATTGACTGCATCATAAAATTAATAATCATTACCGTAACTAGGCCAGACAAAATTATTTGGTTTCTCTTCATATCTGAGTGAATATCACCACTCACTTTACCACCACGTACCAGTAATGGTAAATAATTTGTGTTTGTGTGAGTTGAAACATGTGAGTCTACATATTAAGCTTTATTTTCAGCGTCTTTAAAACTTGTTGGATCAGAAATGTTAATTATCTTTTTATTCCTTGCTTTGAAAGCATTGTTGAAGGCTTTTTCCCATCGATTTCTATTTGAGAATCTTCATTGACGTTTTTTGTGAAATTTCATATAAACTAAATCTTGCTAATGAATTGTAAGATTTGAAACTAAGACAATGCTGTTTTTTAATTTTTAATAACATTGGAATATGATTCTAAACCTGTGTATTCTTTCATGGTTGTCACTTCTTTTGAATCCATATAAATATCACTGCTGATACATGTAGCTCTGCCAGAAAGAGATAAATAATGACCACTCTTTTCCAATAATTATTCACAACAGCAGGTGTGGCTTTGCTTAGAAGGGGTTGGGCAAATTGAGCAAGAGAAACCCAAAGTGAACCTCCATATTGAACACCTTCCGTGATTTTTTAATTTTGTTTCTTTGTGCTTTTGGGAGCATTATTTAGTTGATCAGGACCAGAAAGTTCTCTTGCATTCAGTCTGTATCGTAGTTTATGGTATATTGGCTCATATACCATAATGGCTAAGCCAATAAAAAGTCTTGAATTGCATTATCCAATGATCCAGTTTTTAATAATTTGTAATATGTAACGCGTAACATCCGACTGGTATGAAGATAAGGCCAAGATTTCTCTCCTTTACAAAGGTTTACCACGAAGTTCACCAATTCCCATGAACCAGTAGAATAAAATGATAACACAAAAGTTTATAGATCATTCTCACTTTAATTTCTGAGAAACTATGATACAAAGCATTGCCCCAGTTTACATAATGAAGAAACGTACCGCGTGCAAAACGTGAACATTGGTGATGAAAATTGATCGAAGAGGAAAACTCATAAATACATCAAATACTCAAAATATCAGTACTGAAGCAAGTTCATAAGGTCTTCTATGACGTCTGAAAACATCAGGGCAAATTATCAATTTTTGAGTGAGATATTAACATTTTTGTAAATCGGAAACACTCTTGTACGCTGCTTAATAAGATGTTCTGGGTATTCTACTTACCACTACATGAGGCAAAATAATTTGAGACTCCTTGCCATACAGTTCATGGACTGGTCTTCCAACCCCTTGAGTTTGAACGCTTTTTGACCCGCCAAAGCAAAGAAAATCTACTTTCTGTGACTCGGAAACAAGTTGTCCGCCATATTATGTGTTCATTCATAGACAACGGACAGCAATTAGGGCCAAAACAGGGGGAAAAGGTTCAGCGCACGCTTCTCTTTCACTTCGTTCTCTGTTGGAATCACTGCAATCTACTGCGAAGGATCGTGCATCATACGTATTTAATACCGCAGTTCAAAATATATGGACTTCATATATTCACTGTATCTGATTTATCATCACGGGTTTATTACGAATCAACTTTACGGCCTGCTCCCAGTTGGCTTGTTAGCTCAATTGGTAGAGCGCTGCACTAGTATCGCAGAGGTCAGTGGTTCGAATCCCGTACAGGCCTGATTTTTTTCAGGTCTGATTTTCGCTATTGCATAAATAGAGCTATCTACTGCAAAGGATCGTGCATCATACGTATTTAATACCGCAGGTCAAAATATATGGACTTCATATATTCATTGTATCTGATTTATTATCACGGGTTTATTACGAATTAACTTAACGGCCTGCTCCCAGTTGGCTTGTTAGCTCAATTGGTAGAGCGCTGCACTAGTATCGCAGAGGTCAGTGGTTCGAATCCTGTACAGGCGTGACTTTTTTCAGCTCTCATTTTCGCTATTGCATAAATAGCGCTATCTACTGCGAAGGATCGTGCATTATATGTTGTATTGAGATAATTGAATATTTTTAACTTTAGCACTACATAAATTTCTTCTTTTCATAATCAAATCAATCAAACTCTTATTGGCTTTTAACCTTCATAAATAATCTGCCCACCTTTTTGTACTTCTGATCAATAACCATCTCATTCATCAATCTTGGAACATTTATCATCAATTTACCATATTGTCCATTATCTATTTTATAAGCATATCTTTTCTACTGTTTGTAACTCGCCATACCTTTTCCTTTCTTGATCGACTTTGATCTTATCACCTTTTTATAAATTAGAATATCTAATGAATCTCTGTAATTTTAATGTGATTTAATAATTGAATCATAAAACTCCAAAAGAGAATCTTTTTTGTTCTTTGCTTCTTTCTTCAAATCTCCAATTTGTTGAGCAAAGATTCCAGATTCATCTTTAATCTTTTTAACATCTTCTGGAGTTGCACTTAATAATTGTGATGGAAGCTAGTGGAAAAGCTTTTTGAATTTCTCCTGATTTGGAAAATCAAAGGGTCGCCGAGCACTTCAGTGTCTTGTGTAGACAACCCTTCATCAACATTATAAATGTATGTGGTGGTTGGATTTCTGGCATTCATAATTTTATTAGGTAATTCTCTGTTTAAATTAATAATGTCTCTGTTCATTTCTGTAATATCATTGAGACCTTTTCTTACTGAAAACTGATTTTCCTTTAATTCACCAGATGAATCAGTCTGTCTTGTTTTTCATCAATTGACTTTTTCAATTCTGTCTGACTTTCTATAACAGGTTTGAGAAACTGTCTGCTTGCAAACTGTGATTCAATTATTTGATCATTATAATTTCTGACAGTTTGTCTGATTGCTTTTCTCATGTCTGTGGTTTTTACTCAGCTGTTTTCAGTGTGCTTTTTCAGTCTATTGATATCCATATGATTAATTAGTTTATATTAACTGAGCGATTAACTATATAAAATGTGCTTATTTTAGTCTGACTATGAAAAGAAATCGAGCAAAATCCAAGAGCCTTCAATGATTTCGTAGGTGAAGAATACAGAATACCGTACCTGTTTGTGATCAAAGTGGTTGCAGCAAAACAATCGTTCTGATGCATATGTATTGGTTTATTATCATAATGATAAAATAATTTTATAATTGTGCACACCAAATCAGCAGCAAGAAAAGATTGTTGATTTGCAAGAAATAATGGATAAAATCTATGTACTGTCTGAGTCAATTGGACTTTGATCAAACTGAAGGGACTCTATGTACTTTCTTTAACTTTAATCCTAATTCAAGATAAAGCTGCAAGTTTGTGTAATTCACACACTTTTCTTTCAATTGTCAGCTAATGTGGGAACTAACTAATCTGTACTTGCCCATTGCTTATATTATGTTTTTGTTGAATGTTCTTACAATAATCTGAGAGCATGTTTTTTTTTAGTACTTTACAGTGCAGGTCTGAGTAATGCGAACCAAAACATACGCGAGTAACGCGTCAGCACCAGACGCATAAACGCGTCTGCGTCTATAGGCATATGCGTCAAGGACGCGTATAGAGCAAAGTCATCAGTATGTATGAGCTGGCTCACTGTTTTTTCTATTGTTTATATTTCATTGTTTTTTTAATGGCCTGGCATTCTAAATTTACGTATATATGCACGATCCTTCGCAGTAAAGCACTATTTAAGCAGTAATGAAAATCAGACCTGAAAAAAATTCAGGCCTGTACGGGATTCGAACCACTGACCTCTGCGATACTAGTGCAGCGCTCTACCAACTGAGCTAACAAGCCAACTGGGAGCAGGCCATCAAATTAATTCGACATAAACCCGTAGATGATAAATCAAACAACAAACATATGAAATACATATATATGAACTGCGGTTATGAAACGTATATATGCACGATCCTTCGCAGTAAAGCACTATTTAAGCAATACTGAAAATCAGACCTGAAAAAAATTCAGGCCTCTACGGGATTCGAACCACTGACGTCTGCGATACTAGTGCAGCGCTCTACCAATTGAGCTAACAAGCCAACTGGTAGCAGGCCATCAAATGTCTGGGAGCAGGCCATCATATGTTTGTTGTTTGATTTATCATCTACGGGTTTATGTCGAATTAATTTGATGGCCTGCTCCCAGTTGGCTTGTTAGCTCAATTGGTAGAGCGCTGCACTAGTATCGCAGAGGTCAGTGGTTCGAATCCCGTAGAGGCCTGAATTTTTTTTCAGGTCTGATTTTCACTATTGCTTAAATAGTGCTTTACTGCGAAGGATCGTGCATATATACGTTTCATAACCGCAGTTCATATATATGTATTTCATATGTTTGTTGTTTGATTCTAAATTTAGTTGAAAGATCAAATTAATGTGGCGCATCAGCATGTGGCGGACGCGAACTGCTAATCTTCAACAGTCTTATCGCGAGAAATAGTCTTGCGTGGAATGTTGTGTAACATGATGACTTTTTTTCGGCGTCACTATGTCTCGCGTTGTGACAAGATCAGATTTCAAGTTCGAACGTATTCTAATTTGTTGAACACATGAACTCGAAAAAATGTTTTTATCAGGTCTCTTTCAGCGCAGAAGCGGTACTGTTTTTATATGGCGCGTTTTTAGCGTCAAAATTCTAAACCTCGTGTCAGACTTGCTATTTTTCTATTCAAACTTCCTGTTTGACAATTCGGATACGCTTTGTTTACTGAAACATCCATTGTTTCAATTCAAAGCAATATTTCTTCGATTCAGTCATGCTGTTTTTCTATTCAAACGTGCAATCCTTCGTTTTAAAAGTGTTTATCTACTACCCAAACATTCAGTCGTCTAATTCAATCGTGTTGTTGTGCATTTCAAATTTTCAACCTCGCAATTCAAAATAGTCATTTCCGCAAGTAAAAGTGCTATCCTTCTATTCCAATATGCAATTCTTTACCGCAAACCTGCTACTCGTCAATTCAAATACACTATTCGCCAGTTCAAACAGGCTTTTCGTCGACAGAAACACACAATCCTTCATTTTGAAACAATCGTTCTGCAATTCAAACACTCTGCTCTTCAATTCAAACCGGCAATTCTTCCATTCCAATGCTTGATCTTTTAGTTCAGATCTGCTGTTCGACTATGGAGAGATCCGTCGTTTAGTCTGGTAACCCTATTCATCACTTCAAATATTCGAACTCCTTTTCCAAACATTCAATTATTCAATGCGAACACGATACTCGTCATTTCCAATACGCAATCCTTCAATAGGCCATTTTACAGTTGTGTGCTTAGTTGCCAAGCCTTTGATTCAGAGTGAGGCTAAAGATGACCTTGTTGTGATAGAGACCTTTATCTAGTTAGCATGATAACAAAGTGATTTACATTTGAAAGGCAGCAAGGTTTGTATCATAACAAGGTCATCTCTAGCCTCACTCCCATTCAAAGGCTTGGCAACCAAGCACACAACTGTAAAATGGACTATTCAAACATTCAAACTTTCATCGCAAACACGCTGTCCTTCGTCGTAACCTGGAAACTAGCCCGGCGACGCATGAACGTGAAACGTGGAACGTGGAACGATGGAACGGTAGATTGGCGGAAAATGTCCCAACTCCTAAAACATGGAGTGGCGGAAAATGGCCCCAAATCCTAAAACACGGAACGGATGTCAGGGCATGTTGCGCGAATTTTGTACATAGACACTCAAGCACTTGGCTCATTCATCCCTTCGGCGATAACGTGCGTGACCAAAGATAGCTGCGTTTTCGCGTTGTAAACCTGTTTAGCTTTTTTTATGCTAAATTTGCCATGAGTTTTAGTCGCGACATAAAGAGTCGCACAGCATATGAAAACTAACTTGACATATCACATTACAATAAACGATGGTAACATACGTTTGCTGGTGACGTCTGCGTTGATTTAATGAAACAAAAATATCTCAAACGCTTGTAGATGTGAGAACATTACAGGCACGTTTTCAGGCGTCTCAAAATATAACAACGTTCAGCCCCAGCTCCAAACTTTGACTGGCGTGAGAGCAAGCCCTCGTTACGAGCCCTTCAATACGAGCGTTTCTTCATCCGCGAATAAGTTTTGGGCCTTGAGTAACACTGCAGGGAGTCACGCCCGTGGGAATTTCACACGGCGTGAAAAGACAAAAGAAATTTAGCAAAACAAAGCCGGTAAGAAGAATTTGAAGAATTTCTCCGCGACTAGGTGTCCAAAACACCACCATGCTACCATTTAATTTACGGCTTACATATCAGCGGAAGAAATATATTTTGTGGACAAAAAAGAGGCTATTTCACTAATTCGTCTAGTTTGCTGTCTTTTAAAGTGCAATAATGCTGGTTTAAGACCAGTATACTGGCAGGCTTTATATCACTGTGGACGATCCCAAGGTCATGCAAATGTGCAAGTCGCCGTTTCGAGGGCGATCTTTTCTTGAAGTGGAAGTGTCTATGTACAAAATTCGCGCAACATGCCCTGACATCCGTTCCGTGTTTTAGGATTTGGGGCCATTTTCCGCCGCTCCATGTTTTAGGAGTTGGGACATTTTCCGCCAATCTACCGTTCCATCGTTCCACGTTTCACGTTTCACGTTTCACGTTCCACGTTCATGCGTCGCCGGGCTAGTTTCCAGGTTACGACGAAGGACAGCGTGCTTGCGATGAAAGTTTGAATGTTTGAATTGAAGGATTGCGTATTGGAAATGACGAGTATCGTGTTCGCATTGAATAATTGAATGTTTGGAAAAGGAGTTCGAATATTTGAAGTGATGAATAGGGTTACCAGACTAAACGACGGATGTCTCCATAGTCGAACAGCAGATCTGAACTAAAAGATCAAGCATTGGAATGGAAGAATTGCCGGTTTGAATTGAAGAGCAGAGTGTTTGAATTGCAGAACGATTGTTTCAAAATGAAGGATTGCGTGTTTCTGTCGACGAAAAGCCTGTTTGAACTGGCGAATAGTGTATTTGAATTGACGAGTAGCAGGTTTGCGGTAAAGAATTGCATATTGGAATAGAAGGATAGCATTTTTACTTGCGGAAATGACTATTTTGAATTGCGAGATTGAAAATTTGAAATGCACAATAGCACGATTGAATTAGACGACTGAATGTTTGGGTAGTAGAAAAACACTTTTAAAACGAAGGATTGCACGTTTGAATAGAAAAACAGCATGACTGAATCGAAGAAATATTGCTTTGAATTGAAACAAGGGATGTTTCAGTAAACAAATAGCGTATCCGAATTGTCAAACAGGAAGTTTGAATAGAAAAATAGCAAGTCTGACACGAGGTTTTGAATTTTGACACTAAAAACGCGCCATATTTTTACAGCCGGCCGAATACTAAACGGACAACTTTGGCCATTCAAACGGACGACTGTAAGCCGTTCGAACGGGTTAAGATTTTTCTCGACGGATTTATACAAAAGCCCTTCAAAGAGATGACGATTTTTTTTCTGAACGGATGGACAATTTTTCTGAACGGATTACCTAAGCCGATGGAACGCATGCAATTTCTTCTGAACGGTAGCACAAGCCGTTCGAACGCGGGTTAATTTTTTTCTGAATGTATTTTCGAAGCCGCTCGAACGGATGCATTATTTTTTTTCAGAACGGATGATAAACGGCTAGTGAATTGAATTCCGTTCGGGAAATTCAAAAGAGGTGTGATTTTATCACTCCATTGTTTACCTTTACAATACTGAACATACGGTTGCTAAGGGCATATGGTATTTCGTGGACCGGACTGGATTAGTAAAACGCGGACTAGTAAAGCGCGGACTAGTAAAGCGCGGACTAGTAAAACGCGGACTAGTAAAACGCGGACTAGTAAAACTCGGACTAGTAGAACGCGGACTAGTAAAACGCGGACTAGTAAAACGCGGACTAGTAAAACGACAACAACAAAAAAAAAACAATTTCATACGAAGGTGATCATAAGACTTAATGGCAAGCCAATTTAGTAAGTGACAATCCCTGTTTGACTTTTAAGCTGCAAATGGGTTTGACATGCGCCAGATACAAACGAATTTATAAGTTTAGGCTAAGAAAGAATTTTATTCAGCACCAGTTCAAAATCCTAAAATACACTTTCGTCGTAAATTTCACGGCAGAAACGCAGGAATTCGATGCATAAAAGTCGCATTAAATCTCTTTGTGTCTAGGTAGAAAGAGTCTCATTGACTTCAGCTTTTCGGTGGAAGAAAAACCGATTTACACACGCCATTACAGAAAACAAACAAGCAGACTGACAACTCCAAAACACATATTTGCGTTCACTTAAAATTTGACTTTCCGTGAAATTTTACAACGGAACAGAGGTAAATCTTCAAAGATTGATCGTCGTTGGAAATAAAAAATACTTTCCGTAAGATCTCTAACTGATTTTCTTTTTAGGAGAAAATCGTCGCATGATCAGTTAACTCGTGTGTGTTTGTCATACCAGTACTGCTGTTTCTTCAAAAGCGTATGCTTCTTTCTTCTTCAATTGACAGGTGTCACATCGTGACAGTTGCTTATCAAAAAAATGTTTCGGCGAAAACATTCTCTTTAACTTGAATAACGTTTGTTTTCTTTATAACTCACTCGCCATCAAATTGTTAAGTTCAAGGAGGATTTTCCCGTAATTAAACTCGTAATTGTAGCCCTAAATCATATGGGTTCTTTTAGCAATCATTGTTTTTATGCGTTAGAAAAAAATAAGTTTTATTCACCAGCATAGGTCGGTCCGCAACGGGAACTTCTAAACTGTTCGTAAATTTCTGAACTATTTAAAAATTGGTGTAGCATCCTGGATTCTTTAAGGCTCGGGTCGCATTACAACCGAATTGTTTACTCTAGGGATTAAACTCTGTCAACACAAGCATTTTCTAATGCGACCCAATTTTTGCGGTTTCCTAAAAGTTTAAAAATTCTAAAAATTATCAAAGACGCCGGTGTGCCTGGGTGGGGCTGACCGATTTTGCCAAATCTTTTTGAAACTAAATGACCCGCGTCCGTTGCGAACAAAGTTGTCATTTGTGCGTGCTTGTGGAAAGAGATAAAAACCAAAAAGAGCGGTAAATTTCTCCATTTCTCAATTTCTCCATCTCTCCATCAGCAAAACGAAAGCAAACCTTTGATTTTGTTGTTGTTAAATAGCTGAAAACAAAAGGACTATAATCGCCATGCAAAGTGTTCTGTTTCGCCGTATGGTTAGTTCGGGGGAATGTTTATTTTTGCCGGATGTGAGATTGACTGCGTGATTGACGTTTCTGTTTTAACCCGGTTGGAATGCGATCCTAATTAATGTTGTCAATTTCATTTTTGTTTTCCCGTTAAAAAAATTTGGTTTTAGGTTTTTCGAAATCCGGTGAAATTAAAACTTGACTGTAATGCGACGCCCCTAAGTAAAATTGTCTTGACTCAGTTGCATTAGAAAACGAAAATTGTCGGCTCACGTCTCCTTAAATGATCGCTAAAAGAGCCCGAATGAATCAGGGCAACAATTACGAGTTTAATTACGGGAAAATCCTCCTTGAACTTAACAATTTGATAGCGAGTGAGTTATAAAGAAAACAAACGTTATTCAAATTAAAGAGAAAGCTTTCGCTGATTATTTGTCAGTGTAAAGATAATTAAAAGGCTTCCGAGCAAATTTTCAAACATTTTTTTGAAAAGTAACTGTCACGATGTGACACCTGTCAATTAAAGAGGAAAGAAGCATACGCTTTTGAAGAAACAGCAGTACTGGTGTGAAAAACACACACGAGTTAACTGATCATGCGACGATTTTCTCGTAAAGAGAAAAACAGAGATCTTACGGAAAGTATTTTTTATTTCCAACAACGATTAATCTTCGAAGATTTACCTCTGTTCCGTTTTAAAATGTCACAGAAAGTCAAATTGTAAGTGAATGCAAATAGGTGTTTTGGAGTTGTCAGTCTGCTTGTTTGTTTTCTGTAAATTAATAAATTGGTGGTCCATCGGTCTCGATGATGACGTCTATGTGCGTGGGTGGGTTCGTTGATGACTGAGGAGTCCAAGGCGGGAACGGCAAACACGTCCACAGTGGGAGTAGCCTGCGCACAGGCTCCCCGTTCAATCAGACGTGGGGACACAGGAAGGGGAGCCTGCACGCAAGTCTCCGAATATCGAATGTCTGCGTCCAAAATTTGGACGCAAAGCACTGATTGGTTGATTTTAATTTTTCATGACGTAAGTCTTAGTTTTCAGTTCCGGTAGAGACAAAAATTAAAATGGCGGAAAGAAGCGATGCTGTTCTTCGCGAGGCTTGTGACCATTTATCAAATAATTTGAAGTTTACGCTGCAATTGAAGCCCGAACAGCGTAATGCTGTGGACTATTTACTTAAGAAAGAAGATGTGCTCGCGGTTCTTCCGACAGGATACGGCAAAAGTCTTATTTTCCAACTCTTTGCTGTTGCTGCATCGATTGAAGGGGAAGAGCGGCAAATGTGTTGGTTATTTGTCCTTTGAAAAGCATCATAGAAGACCAAATTGCTGAGGCTGGAAGTATGGGTATCACGGCGGCTTTCACAGAGGATATCTCGGAAGACGAGTAACGTGCCGCAAAATTTCAGCTAATCTTCGGTTCGGCTGTGACAGTTATGGAGAAACGATTCCTCGACATTATGAAAGATAACTGCTCTTCTCTTGACAGAAAGTTGGCCGCAGTTGTGGTGGATGAATCCCATACTGTTGAGATGTGGACTGGAAAAAGGTATTATGTTTCTAACAAATCCTATTGGGGATACTTCTAACTAAATTGTTACTCACTTGTTCAATGATCGTTCACAGGTCTGAGGCAAAACTCGGTGCAAATGTTGCTTTCCGTGAGGCGTTTGGGAAATTGTCGCAGATCAGATCCTTTTGTAAACAAGGAGAGTCAAGTTCTATAGTCATTCACCGAAAAGCTTAAGTCTGTGTTGCCGTGCCTGTTTACTTATGTTTGGAGTCTTTCGATTGCATTAATTGATTTCCTGACCAAGGCGCTGAAGTCATTCTTTACTTTGATTACGTTTAATTTATTCGTTTTATCTTTTTAAGGGACGCCAATACTTGCAATCACGGCGACTGCAGATGAAAAAACTTAAAGTGTCATTATTAAACAGTTACTGTTAAAAATGCCTCCGTGAGACATGGCGCTTGCTCGCCGGGAGCCTGTTCGTTTGTTTGTTTTCTGTTTTGGATTTTGACTTCCAGCGCGCGCTGATTGGTTGACATTTGACAGTTAACAAGATGAGTTCTCTGCGGGGTTCTTGTAGGAGGCAAACGCGATTTAGCAAGACGCGTGCAGGCTCCCCTTCCCCTGCTTCGCGCCCTTGTGCACCTCCAAGCCGGGAGCCTGTTCGCAGGCTACAGTGGGAGCAGGGAAACTGGCCTGGAGGTTTGGGTGTCTCTGCTGCTGCCTTCCTTTTAGCGCCAGCCTCAGTGACATTGGCTCGCCGGTGTGCTTCGAAGGCTTTTGTTGCTTTGCGTGTCAGTGCACGCCATCCAGTGCGATCCTGTGAACACTCCTCAAGCTGCTTTGTTGCGATGCCAGTGTAGGCGATGTTGGCCTTGATGCAGTCTTTAAAGCGCTTCAGTGGCCTGCCTTGCTTTCTCTTTCCCTTACTGAGCACTCCGTAGAGGAGTTGCTTTGGGATTCTGTCACTGTCCATTCGGATGATATGCCCCGTCCATCTGAGCTGGGCCTTGAGAATCATAGCCTCAATGCTGGTGGTTTCTGCACGGTCCAAGACCTCAAGGTTTGTGATCATGTCCTGCCATTTGATGCCCAGGATTGAGCGCAAGCTCCGCATGTGGAAGTGCTCCAGCAGTTTGATGTGTCTTGTGTATAGGGTCCAGGTCTCACAGCCATAGAGGAGACTGGTGAGGACAACTGTCTTGTAGACCCTGAGCTTAGTAGACTGCTGGATGTTGTGTTGGTTCAGCACACGAGCTCGCAGTCTGCCCAGGGATTGGCTTGCCTTACAGATCCTGGCGTTAATCTCTTTGTCAAGGGAGCCGTCGCTGGAAATGACACTGCCGAGGTATTTGAATTCCTCTACAGTCCTCAGTTCTGTTCCCTCGATAGAGATAGATGGGCAGTGGTCTGTTGCGAGAGGACTGGGCTGGAACAGCACTTCTGTTTTTCCCAGGCTAATGGTGAGGCCAAATAGGCGGGATGCTTCAGCAAACTTGTCGACAGTGAGCTGGAGGGTGGATTCTGTATGAGCCATGAGGGCACAGTCGTCGGCAAAGAGGGCCTCTAGGATCAGTTTCTCAATTGTCTTGGTTTTAGCATTGAGGCGTCGAAGGTCAAAGAGAGATCTGTCCAGTCTGTACCTTGTATATACTCCGTCCTCGATGTTTCTGACAGCATGGCTGAGAACACAGGTGAAGAAAAGGTTAAACAGTACTCGGGCAAGGACACATCCCTGTTTCACACCGTTGGTAATCTCAAAGGGTTCAGACGCCTCACCTCCAGAAAGCACTAGACCCGTCATGCTATCATGAAATAGACGGATCAGGGTCACAAACTTCCGGGGGCAACCAAGATTTTGAAGAACTGTCCACAGTGCAGCTCTGTTGACAGTGTCAAATACCTTGGTAAGATCGACAAATACTGCATAGAGATCCATATTCTGTTCCCTGCACTTCTCCTGCACTTGCTGGACGGCAAAGATCATGTCAGTTGTGCTGCGGCCTGGACGGAATCCACACTGGGTTTCTGGTAGGTTGTGCTCAGAGATGTTGAAGATCAGGCAATTCAGAGTGATGCGCGCCAGGATCTTACCAGCAATAGACAGGAGTGATATGCCCCGGTAGTTGCCACGGTCAGATTTGCTGCCCTTGTTTTTGTACAGGGAGATGATTGTGGCGTCTCTGAACTCCTGGGGGATGTCCTCTTCCTCCCATATGCTGCAGAGGAGGCTGTGGAATGCGTTAAGGGTTACTGGTCCTGCAGCCTAGTAGATTTCTGCGGGGATCCCATCCTTGCCGGGGGTTTTTCCTGAGCTGGTCTGCTTGATGGCCTTCTGGACCTCCTCCATGCTGGGAGGGAGGTCGAGGCTTTCTGTTGTGGGTCTCTGAGGGATCTGGTCTAGTGCTTCATTGCTAACAGTAGAGGATCTGTTGAGAAGGATGTTGAAGTGTTCCCTCCATCTTTCGTTGATGGCGTTCTTCTCCCTTAGTAGAGTGCCATTTGTTGACACGAGAGGGGTTGTG
>NC_142523.1:20511619-20524119 GCF_964205215.1 Stylophora pistillata
AGCAGATAGCTCGAGTCGTTCGAACGGCTGATTAATTTTCTCGAACGGATGATAAATATTTTAGAGCGGATAGGCTTGAGGCGTGCCAATCCACTTGAACGGCTATCCGTTTAAAGACGGCTAACCGTTCGGAAGGTTTTCAAGTTAGAGGTCACACATTGTTTAGATCGGAGGTAACTGAGAAACGAGCGCCTTAAGCGAAAGAGCGAGCGAGATTCATAAAATTCAAAGTAATATTAAAGAATACTTGGACGTTTGAAACGCTGTTTGGTTCAGTATTAAGTGTGGGTTTCTTTATTCAGAACAAACAATTCCTTTTTCCTTATAAACAAGCGACGAGTCATTTGTGAAGCGAGCAAGATTGGAAATATGATAGCTTACATCGGCGGTAACTGAAAAGCGAACGAGCGAGCGAGATTCATAAAATACAAACTAACATTTAAAGAATACTTGAACGTTTTAAACGCTGTTCGATCTAGTATTGAATGTGGCTTTCTTTTCTCAGAACAAACAATTCCTTTTTTTTTTCTTTATAAACTAGAGACGAGGTATTTGCAAAGCGAGCAAGATTGGAAGTATGACAGCTTTCACGGACGTTTTCATACTATGCAAATTTTTTTCTTGTTGGCGGCCGCATTTTCAGATCAGGATATTTCTTTATTTTGCAAAACACTACCCCACAAAGCAAACTTTGGGCCATGAATAACAAAAGAATACGTGCACGCAGCACTGACGCGTATCTGACGCGTCAGAGTAGACGCGTCAGACGTGAGTCAAGTTTGCGTCTGCGATGTTCGTTTTATTCTGACCTGCACTGTAATTTGTTCAGTAGTTACAGGGTATAATCATAATTTATGCAATCCGTGCAATGATTTTGGGTATTCCAAGTCAACTTCTAAAATCAATCCTATTTTGCTTTCATTATTTATATATTTATTTAAATCAAGACTATCGATGTTTTTCTGACTTGGCCATTTGAAATTTCCTGTAGGAAGAAATTGCAATATTGCCCAGTCATACAGATTGTTTGCATTCAAATACATTTTGATGGTTTGCTTTTATCATGATAGTCTTTCATGTACTTGTTATATGTATTTGCATGTGAATATCTGTTGGCAATACAACTGATTCCACCTCTCTTGCCTTTTTCAATGAATAAAAATTTATTAACATCTGTTATGAGTTCAAGTTTGATGCCAGCCATTTTAAACATTGCATTCCAACTAAGACCAGGACTTGTAAAATAATGACAAGGATCTGAAGTTTATAATAATTATTGCAAACATGTCTTTCTGAAATTTTCAACTAGTACATCAGCCAACAACAACACATCACTTTGCAGATCTATACAAATCGTGATACCCACCCATATTTTTCAATTTGAATGTCTTTAAAACATTTTGAGCATGTTAATATTCTTCATCTGCTATGTGCTCGCCAGTCAGAATTTCTGTAAAATTCTTCTCTTGGTGGCAGCTGTGTTTCTTCAAATTTTTCAAAGCTGTCCATGTAGTCATAAGGATAATTTTATACACTTTTTTGTTTTATAAGTTTATACTTTCCATCTTTCTTGAACTTTTGTCTCGTGTATTTGAAACTGTCTTCAGGTAAATTATCAACAAGCCTTGTAAGAGAAGTGGGCATAAACTGAAAACCGTCGAGAAACACGAAATTATTATTCCATGGGAAAGTCATGACATTTCTCCATATTAATTTTATTATTACGAATGACATCCAATTGAAATTTTTTTCTTCTTCAACCAACTTACCAATATTTTGCATAATGAAAATAATGAGAATCAGAACCTCTCAAATTGTTGAAAATCACAGGAATCCTCAATTTTTTCATATATTGAGTCTGAGCTTCAAATTACAATCCTGATGTGCACTTCCTCTTCATTCTCCAGTAATAATTATGATGATGATCTCTCACTCTGATGCTTTCATTTGAATGTGTATTCATCTTTTACAAATATTCCAACTTTTACAGTAGCTTTCTTGAATTTCTTTTTATCATCATCAGTCATTTTCAAGGGTTTATTGAAATGCTTATAGGCTATAATTATGTTTGCAATATTTTGTTTCTTCAAGAATTTGCCTCTGAAATTCTGAACTGGTTTACTGAGTTTGTCATCATAACAATAACCAATTTATAAGTATAACCAATTGATCTGCATGCCTCTGATAAGCTTCTGAATAAGATTTACTTTCAAAAGGAGAACATGGTTGTATTTTCTCTTTTAGGGCCTCAAAATCAGCATAAAAAAATTAATGCAAAATGGAAGTGGAATGTGTCTGTATAAAGCCATAGAAAACTTGTCCACCTTTTTCTGGCATTTTTATACTTTGCTTTCCATGTATAACAATACAATTCTCCTTATGTTTATTTTTACTACTAAAATCCTGCAAACAATAAATGCAAAAGTGTTTGGACCTCTCATTGTGCTTGGTTTTATGACTTATCATCTTGTTAAAATCTTTTATCAATACATAATGGCTCTTGTTATCATCACTTATCAATAGTTGGTTTATTTCATTCTCAAATATTTCTTTTGAAATGTGAAGAGGATAAAACTCCTTATTTCCATAACTGAAAAAAATTTTGATGTCATTCTGTTTTTCGATCTTATTATTGTAATGTTTCAGTGAAACTGGAAAATCAACACCTGATTAATCCAATTTATCAACAAACTGTTTGTCTGTCTTTCTGGTTCTTTGTGGACTAGTCTCTGCTGAATTGAGATGCTTTGCATGGCACCTTCTAAAACATTCATTGTCTCCATTCTTCATATTTATCAAACTTTTTCTAAGTGCTGATTCACTTAGAAGTTGCATAACTATGAACACCCTTTCATTGGCCTATATCTAACGATATTTGTAAATTGCTGATCAACTCTATCTATTGTCCATCCAGATCCTTTAGAAATCAAATTACCAATTCTATTAAGAAGTTCAGAGCTTGAACTTTTACGATCCCTCTCAAGATCAGCCTCATCAATCACAGTTTTTGAATATGAATTAAAAAATGCACTTTAAAATTCATCTTCACCACCCCTCATTTTCCAAAATTTAACTGTAAAGTCTCAAAAACTCTAGACCTTTCATTTCCAATAATTGACTACTTAACATAATTATGAAAAATCGCTTTCCTTGTTTTTTTTTTCAACTGTTTCAAAGCATTATTATCACTACGAATACTGATTTCAAATGATTTAGTAAATTCCCTTAGTGCTTTATCATTTAATGTAATATTAGTTCTGGGTGTTGGAACAGGTAAAACATTTTCAATAGTCCTTGGTTTTGGAACAGGAGGTACCATATTTTTTTTCTCAAATTCTTGAGCCATTTACTCAATAGATTTTTGTGGTCTTGGCATTGGAATTGGTTTTAATTTCAGTTCAACCAATCTTTTTTTCCTGTTTTAAAATCAAATCAATCAAACCAGATTCTTTAATTGTTTTCAAATCTATATATTTTCAGATTACTTATCTCTATACTATAGCTAGATAAAAATTTTTCACCCAAATTCCTCGCCATACTCATTTCTGCTTTTTGTCATTTACCTTAAAAATTTAATGTTAAAAGGCAAAATTGAAATCTTGCAAGAATTTTCATTGTGTGTTTTTGGACTTATTTAAGTGTTAAGAAGAGGAATGGAAATATCATATTACTTTGAGCTAATCAATGCAAAAATTATAATAAGCAGTTTGGTTATTTCCCATTCCTTTTGCAGGTGGTCTCATCTAAGTACAATTACTTTCACCTTTTTCTTATTGTGGTTGTGAATTTAGCATGGAAGCAGATGTTCAGTTTGTGCGGGAAATGGAATTTGTTCTAGTATGTTTATGCTAGTTAAGGAAGAGAGTAAATCTCTCTGGTAAAAGTCAACCTCGTACAGGAATCTCTGGAATTTTCTACTTGTACTTTTGATTTTTCTCAGGCCCGTTTTTCGATGAAATTCTATGTCAAACTCACGATCGAGGAATGTTTCTTAAATTTTAATTTAACACCTTCACAACCCCTTTCTTTAAGGTGACCCTTAGTGTAAACAGCCTGTATCTTTCTAACTTCTGCACTGAATTTTCAAATTAGATCATCTGCTGTAAGACCACGTAGCATTTCTGGGGGCGGTACTCGTGTCAACTCGTGTACTCGTGTTTATTCTGTTGTTAGGTAACAGTCTTTTAAGACTATTTTCTCTCAAGATATCTTTTTAAGTATGATCCTAGTTCTGCCAATAGGTTAATTATAATTTTTATATTATCAATCTCGTTACTGTTCTGTCCGATCTTAACCGTAAAAGTATGAAATTTAAGGTAGAAAATGATTTTGTAACTGCGTAAACAAGTAGAAGGCGCATACTTAGTATGCAGGAACTGTTGCACGTAGCTTAGCGTGATTCGCCCATTGAGATAGAGCGATGACGATGCAAGAAGATTGACAGCCTAGTAGTGTCACCTTAAGTGTCGCCTTTATAAGCTGGAGAACAGCATTTACAATCAGGATAGAATTGAATTCAATTGAGTAGTATTGAGACCTGAGCTAGTCCCAAAAAGAAGAAAGTTGTATTAATAATCCAAGCCAAGAAATAAAGAAATATTAACTGAGTGTTAGAAAGAACTTCTTGCATTAAATACCCAAATCCCCAAGGTCAACCATAAAATTCCCAAGGTCACGATACCTCCGTATTAACCACCAAGAGTAAACCGCTGCACAGTTCAACAGAAACAAGCATATGAAATAGCCACTGTTGAGGCCAAACAAAAAATCAAACTTTTCGTGCCCGCAGCGGCGATCGTCGAGTTGGGTGTCAATGGAGGTATATTTGTTAGATAGTTCGGGGGGTAAGAAGGGCAAAAACATGGTAACTGTGCCGGGACACCCATTTTATTTTTACTACTGGCAAACGTTCCATTAAACGACTTTTTTTGAAATATAAAAAATCTCTCCATACATTTCTTTATAAGATTTGACGCCTTTTTTAGAGTAACATTTGTAAGAAACCGCTTACGTTACGCGGGTGCTTGGCCTCAATAGTTAGGGTGAATTCGACCCAATGTAGATCAAAATTGTAGCATAGGTTTTTTTTTTAATTTTCTTTTTTTTTTAAATTTTTTTTTTCTTTTCATTTCCAGAGTTAGGGGGCGTGCGTCATAACTCTTAACTTATTTCAAACAATATGCGACAGACCACCATTGTTATGAAACAATGAGACCTTTTCATGTTGATTGGCAGATGATTTACCATAGCTGTTGCCACCAAGTGTCTTATTATAACATTTAGCCCTTGTCGTTTCTAGAAAAAGCTGCTGCTGACCCTCGGCCTCACTATGTCATTTTTTTTCCTTTTTTTTTTTTTTTTGACTGTTAAATTGATTTCCTCTTTTTGTTTGTTTGAGGGCGTTAAATATATACAGTTCGTTTGGGAAAAGCGAGGGGTTTAACAACTACAAAAATTGCGGGCATTTGGAAATTACAGAGGGATGAGACCAAATAAGGAAAGATGAGGACTCGACATTATACTATTTTTGATGTCATGAATATTCATGAACTTCAGCTGTCTTCACAGAAGGGCTTAGCAAATCATATGAAAAAAAAAACTAAATCAGCAAAGATGAATGATAAGTTGTTTCGACTGTATTTTCCCATACAGCCTCGCTATCATTGCTTTACATAGGGCTTTACTTTAACGTCACTCTCTTAGTAATATTACAAGGAGATGACACAAAATAGATTTAAGTACTTACGGTTAGCTGATTGGTGCAGATAAAACATGAAAGAAAATGAAAAGTTAATCACAATATTTTTTCATATTATAATACCACTGAACTCTATGAGCTTTAGCGGTGAAATTGAAATTTTGTTTATCGTGCAGGGGTAACAAAAGTAAACACGTTAAAGAAAAAATTATTCGTAAGCCCTACCTTGTATGTTTGCCTTTTCGCGGTCAGTGAACATAGTCAATCAAGGCAATGTCGATGGGCCTATAACTATATTTTTTATAATGGCTCTTTTTCAAATTAATATACCAAGGCTTTAGGAACTCGATCTACTCCAGAAAAACTCGTAGTATTCGTTTACTGCTAACAGTTGTCCGCTTTCGGAGTATATTGCATCCAGCATTTTATGTTACAAGGTACAATTCATCCTTGCAATTGATTTTGCCGAGCGCTATGATACAATTGATGAGGTCATCTCGTAAAAGAAATCGCTGATATCCTATTCCACTAATCGCAGTTTACATCATTCGAATGAAAGTAACTTTCACCATCACAAAAATCGCTTTCATACCATTGAGGCTTTTCATTCAAATTAAAGATGAACAGATATGACAGCATTGAACCAGTAACCAGTTCATTATTGTAAAACTACCTTCCCACATGATATGCACCAAGGCTTGATTTCGCCATTTGGAGATGTTCTTGTAAACTGGGTTCTTAGGGCAAATTTTTTTTTCTTTCTCTCTTTCTTTTCGAAAAAAGTATTTGCAAGTCAGTATTGTTTTTTTTAATACTTTCAAGGTGGGAAAGGCACGGCCCACAATAAAATATAATTTATATGGAATTCCAATGACTAATGAACAACAGTACTTACTGCATTGTTCGTCTGATCTATCTTTACAGTCACTGTCCCCATCGCAGCGGTAAGACGCATCGATACACTCTTGGTAATATGCACAAGCAAACTGATGGCCTCCACAAGTTACTATGAGATTATGAAAAGAAACACACGAATCGTGACAAATCGTTGACACTTTATGTACATCTTTACATCAAATTAAAAAACAGACAACGAATAGAAGAGCTGTCTATAAAACAGGGAACGGAGAATGGGGAATGAGAAATCTTTAAAATGGGGAATCTTTAAAAGCAGGAATCTTTAAAACGGGAAATCTTTAAAAACGGAAATCTTTAAAACGGGAAATCTATAAAAGCGGGAATCTTTCAAACGGGAATTTTTTAAAAGCGGGAATCTTTAAAACGGGGAATCTTTAAAACGGGGAATCTTTAAAGGGGGAATCTTTAAAACGGGGAATCTTTAAAACGGGGAATCTTTAAAACGGGGAATCTTTAAAACGGGGAATCTTTAAAACGGGGAATCTTTAAAAGCGTGAATCTTTACAAACGTAACAGTTTTTGTTCTGGCGGATGGCAGTGGCACACGATTACTATTTTTTTTTATTAGCCTGCTTGGTAAGTCAGCCATCAGTCCTATAAGCAATTATGATTGAATACTCTGATCTACATCGTTTTCTGATATTATCCTCAGGGTTCAAATAACAGCCGGCAGCAGGAACTTCTAACACACTTGCTGGCGACTTTTCACCAAAGAACTAGAATTTTTACAGAAAATATTATGCTTATTGATCGTTCAACTGAAGTAGAAGTCGCTGTCCTGCTATGGTGAACATTTCATATCAGACAATAAAGCAGCCAAGAAATGGTTTAAAAACTTTTTGGAAACGTAAACGAGTATAAAGTTTCGAAATTTGAAGCGTGCCACAAGAAGTGTTTTTGTTTACAGTATTCCAACTTTCTACGTATTTGTTGAAGCGTGAAACATGCAAGTTTGTGTACACACTGTCACATTACTGTGGTTATGTTTCTGCATGTACATACAACCTTTAATCGAGATTTATTTTCCGCCTAATCCTGTTCAGTGTCGTTTGGTTAGCCTTCCTGCGCGTTCAAATTAAAGTCGGTCCTTGACATTACGGATTTCCCATGACTAAATGAAGGAGCGCGACTGTCTAAAACAAAGTTGAATATTTCACGCTTGAACAAACACCGAAAAATTGAGCCGTTCGCTACACTTCGTTTTAGTGGAAAGGGAACTCCCGCAACGAAACATGTTGATCAAAATAAAGATTCTGGTGCTGGAATTATTTAAGCAATTTGATCATGTTGAGTGTTGAAAACATGTGCTAAGTGCCCTTCCATTGTATTGTAGTTTTACCTGTGTCAACAGTCATGAATTTTGATGGATTCACATGCGTAAAATTGAAAAAAAGATCAACTTCTCCACAGACCGCACATGCACTTGGTCGATTTCATTTCACGCTTCTAAAGATTCCTCATTTGAAAGATTTTCGCTTTTAAAGATTCCCGCTTCTAGACATTTCCCGCTTTTAAAGATTTCCATTCCCCATTCCCTATTCCCAAATTCCCCGTTCCCTGTTTTAAAGATAGCCCGAATACAAGGGCTACATCACGACTCCTGCACGCGCCGTCAATATTGGAAACCCCATGAATGGGCGGTTAGCAGCTTACTTTCAGAGATTGATCTTTTATGACTGGAATTATGCAGTTACATTTCATTGGCGGTCTGATCACGTTTGATGACCAATTAATTTTTTCTGTTTACCGTAATGATTTTATCGAATTCCGCATTTAATTTTGTTACCGTTGATCTTTTTTCCGGAAGGCACTTGCGATGGGTTGAAGTACCCTAAATGGCGACGCGTTTGACCTTTTCCTAGACTTAGCTGCAGACAATTTCTTTATAGCATAGAATTTCTGCCTTTCTTTCTTGTAAAATTTTTTTACCTTTATTCACTGACATTTAGCGTGTTGTTGTAGGACATATTTTCAACAAAGCCATCTTCCCTGGAAAGTTGTTATTTTTGTGTTCAGTCGAATTACCAATCATGAATGCAAGTTTGAGCGAGCTTTTTATGCTTATTTGTATTTGATGCTTTAGACTGGCAGAATATAACCGTCAGATTGTCAGATTGTGTTTTCGTCGAGTGCGAAAGCACTGAAATTCAATAAAACTATTAGAAAAAGGGCACGGAAAAAGGTCAACATTCTGAATTGTAAGGACGCAGTTGCTGCTGACCCTTGACCTTCCCACTTTTTTCCTTTTTTTTTTTTAAGGTCAGTTTGCTTTCTCATTTCCCTCAGTATGAGTGCATAAGCTAATGGCATTTTTTACTGGAGAATGTAAACTTCATTAACCAGTTCAACATCGTTAAAATTTATTTCATATGATTTACGTCAAAACTTTACTTCGCTGTTTTGGAGCTGTTCTTATAAATCAAGTTAGTATTATTTCTCTCTTCCCTTTTGAAAAAAGAAAAAAAGCAGTTGCAACACGTTTTGAAGAGTGTCTCAGACATCTTCCAAATATCAATTTCAGAGTGGAAAACGCTCAACTCGCAGCAGTTATACAAGATTGAACAAGAACTGAAGTAACCCAATTAACTACACTACTTGCTGTATTGTTCATCTGAACCATCAGAACAGTCACGGTCGCCATCACAACGCCAAATCTCTGGCATACACCATTCTTGATTTGCACAAGCAAAGTGACCGGCTCCCCAAGTAACTAGGAAATGATCAAAAGATTCAATCGAATCGTGACCAATCGTTGACACTTATGTTACATTTCTAAAACTTATGAGTGAACAACACGGTAAGTTTTGTTTCTTTTAACTAAGTTGATAATGTAAATAGGCCATCGTGACGAGTTTCAAAGCTGACATCGTTTTTTCATCAGAGATTACGTTTGATAACTGATTAACTTTAGCCTGCAGAACGGGCGTAACCTTTTTGGTGCTTTTTACTCGAGCGGAGGCAAGCGCGAGGCGAGCACGAGGGGCGATTCACGCGCGAGGGGAGGAACACAAAAGCAATCACACCTGTAACCACACCATTGTTCAAGCTCTTCCGCCCCCAGACACACCTTCAATCACCAACCAATCAAAGCGTTTAAAAAAAGTGGCGTGAAGCGCTATGTATACAAGCCGCATGCAGGGCCAGTCACACTCTCAGGGTAAATCTCATAAATAACGTGAAGTGCGTGCTATCGTTTACAGTTGGTGTGGTCAATATTGTTCTTATCCCCACTAATATTTTATTTGTGCTTTTCAATATATCATTAATGCATTTCCTCTGCTTATCCCTTTTAATTGGCTCTTTTGAAGTTAGACAAAGGGCTCCTCGAATAGCTTTACTCTATAGAACAATATTATACGACCAGCACGCTGCTGTTGAAGAACACTCGATGATCATACGATTTTGAGTAATCAATTGAGTAGCAGAGGAACAGAAGAACCTCTTGAAGAAAGAGCGGGTACAGACGTTTTTTCTTTCCGTTTATTTCTTATTCAGTTCATTGACCACGGGCGACAAAAATTTATGAGTGAAGAGGCATTATTCCATGAGCTTCACATTCAGCAATTTCAGGTATCACCTGCATTGTGACCGCTTGTGTGTTCTCTTTTTTCTGTGGTCAATTTTCATAGTCACTAGAGGTAACGCCAAAAGGTGACTTCAAATCTATGATAACTCTTTTCAAAGTAATATACTGACGCTTGAATAACTCCGTATCCTCGAGAAACCTCTTATTATATCGGTTGTTATATACGTTGTATGGTACAAACCATCGTTTCTGGGCTCCCACTCAAAGTATTTTTTTTTCAATTATATTTTTTTTGGATTTTTTTTTGCCGAACGCATCTCGCAAATCAATTTATTTATATTTCACTTTACTAAAACAGCTTACTTCATTCGGTATTAAGGAGACTGTAGCTATCGCAAGAGTTGTTTTAAAATTATTGAAGATCTTTACCCAGAGATGGACGGACGTGATAGCATTAAAAGAATAGCCAGTTGATCATCGTTAAATTGTATTGCATATAATTTACGTCAAGGCTTTATTTCGCTCTTTTGGAGCTGTTCTGATAAATCAGGTTAGTAGTTTTTATTTCTTTCTTCCCTTTTGAAAAAAGAGAAAATGTTGTTGCAACACCTCTTGAAGGGGGTCTCAGATTTCTTCCAAATATAAATTTCAGAGAGGAAAATGCTCAACTCGCGGCAAATATAAAAGACTGAACAAGAGCTGAAGTAACCTACAAACTACACTAACTACGGCATTGTTCATCTGAGCCCTCGGAACAGTCGCGGTCGCCATCACAAAGCCAACTCGCTGAGATACACTTTTCTTGATTTGCACAAGCAAATTGATCGCCTTGACAAGTTACTTGGAGATGATCACAAGAGTCAGACGAACTCGTAACCAATCGTTGATACTTATGGCACATTTCCATGACAAAAAAAGAAAATGAATAACAAGGGATGCGTCACGAATCGCGCACATGCCCCAGGATTAACAAACCTTGAGACATGAAGGCATTTTCCTGCTCAGTTTTTTAGACATTGATCTTTTGTGACTTACATTGTGCAATTGTTTTTTTTATCAGAGATTACGCTCGATAAACGACTAAATTTAGTCTGCAGATAAGGCGTGACTTTCTTTGCGCTTTCTACTCTATCAGATGCTAGGGCAATAGGAGAGCGAAGTGCGAGTCACGCGCGAGGAGAGGAGCACAAAAGTAATAACGCCTGTACTTATACTATTGTTCAAGCTCCTCTGCCCCCTTGCACCCTCCCTTCACAGTCACCAATCAATCACAGCGTTAAAAAAAGTGGCGTGAAGCGCTTTGAACACAAGCCGCTCGCGAGGCCAGTCACAAACCCTGCGTAAATCTCATAAATGACATGGAGTGCGTGCTATTGTTTACAGTTGTTGTTTAAGGTCAGTATACATCATTGATGTAGTTTTCCTTATCCTTTTTAAAAATTAGACAAATTTACAAATAGCCGGCGACAGTCAAAAAGTCGAATTCGCTCACATTTTAGTTGTAGTTAGGCCTATAGAGGAAACAAACCAAGACATAGGTAGTTTGTTGAGAAATTGTTTTGATTTCAAGAAAATTGATGAAAATCAATTCATACATTATTAACGCCATTCGAGTGTTGAATTTGGCCCCTTTTAGAGGCCTTGTTTGTACTTGAAAAACCAGTGAAAAACTTACTTATTCCGTAAACTTTTAGAAAAATGTCTCCGCTGTGTTTTCTCAAAAAAAGTAAGGTCACTATTTAAATTTGAAATCAAATGCGGACTTTTCTCTCTATTGACTTAAATGCCGTGTGGAAAAAAAGGGTAGCTTCAAAAATATATTTTTATATGTGCTAAGTGAAATAAACGTTTATCAATTGAAATATGAGAAGTAGAAATGATAACCTTATCATTTGAAGGGTTGTTTTTCTGGGGTTTTAGTGCTCCTATGCATACGAGGGCTTTAAATTTGTAGAAGTTTCGCTCTTCGGCGAAGTCGGCGACACAGAAGAAAAGACCGACTTTGTTTATTATTTGCAGTTTGTGAACCTCAGTGGTAACAATAAATGCTTGAATGCTACAAATAACGTCTTCAAATTACTTGCAATAGAGGTTTTGCACAGTAGCCATGTTAGATGGCAGGAACAATAGATTATTTTACCCATGGAAAAGATTTTTCTTTCTCATGCAAAATATTTTCATTGTTCCTGCCATCCAACATGGCTGCTGTGCAAAACCTCTATATGATAGAAGTTGTTTTAGTTTTCTCCGAAAGCATTAATTTTGCAGAAAGGAATATACATGGTTGTCACTGCGTTACATCTATGTCACGCACTTGTTCCATTTTTATTCTTATTTTGCAAGTGGTTTGAAGTTCTT
>NC_142523.1:20776619-20819119 GCF_964205215.1 Stylophora pistillata
GCCTGGGACCTCATTCCCATGCAAAAACATTTGAAAAAAGAGTAAAGTGTCATTTCTGTATCTCAAGCTAAATAAAACATTACAGATTGGTACTTCTACCGTATATAGTGACATCCTTTATCTTGACTTTGATACATTCAATTTTCCCAGAGAGTGAATGTGAACACACCAATAGATTATTTATCTCGGCACAGTTTCGGTCATTTTTTTTGGTCTCAGACAAACGAAGCGTGCAAGGCTTGGAAAGAATATTATGTTATGAGCAATATCCCGAAGAGATATCTCACCTCTGGTTGTCATATTTTAAAAAAATTGATCAGCCTTTGTGGAGGGCTGCTTGACGTAACTACAAACACATCATTTTCAAATTTTCAACTTTTTTCACGGGAATTTGAGCAATCTGACATCCTCTGAAGATACACTGGCTGATCTACACGGAACTATCCCATCACCAGTCATTATTTTGTCATAAACGTGTACGTTATCACGATGGCGTGACACTGTATTTCTCCATGAACTTTCCCTCGGTCGCTCCCAAGAAAACGAGAAATGGACATTTTTCGATATTTCATCAGATCTCCGCGCATTCTGAAATAAAATAAAACCAAAAAACATAAAGAGAAGAGGAAGGCTTTGGTTGAATGCGACAGAGCTGAATATTTAAATTGCTCATGTCAGAGGGTATTCGGTTAACAACGCGGGCGCAAGTGTCCTTGGTCAAAAATTTAGCGAACCGGAAATTAGTAAAGGCTGACTTTTAAAGCCGAGGAACTCTGTTTTCGTCGAAGGCATTTTCCTATTTCCAGAGGTTTTAAGGAGAAAATTAATTTTCGAAAATTTTTAGGGGGTGTACCAAGTTTTGGAGGTTGTTCCATAAAAGAAAAGCGGCAAGGAAAATGACACCTCAAAGCGGAGGATGCTCTTGTCTTATAGTAGCTGTACTAAATCCTCCCCCTGGAGCAGATATCAACACCGTGAGCATTTGTTTAACTCTCTGGCCCGGACTGAATATATTTACCCGAACTGTGCGGTTATTTTAGCCAGCGATTTTAACCGCCTCGATGTCACGCGGCTTATAAGGCATTTTCATCTTGGAAACGTGTCCACGTGAGATCCAAGCAATATCAAAATTTGAGTCTACATGGTACCCTCCAGAATTTGATACTATTTTGTGTACATATTAGTCTCAGCCAGGAGCCCATCACTTGTCTTAGCTAACCGCCTCCCGGTTAGCTCAATGGATAGAGCGCTGGACTGCTGTGCGGGAGGTCGAGGGAGTTTAAGTCCCGGCCGGACCAACACTCAAGGTCTTAAAATAATAGAGAAGAATATGCTACCTTTCTAAAGTTTAAGAAATGGTTAGATATTCTAGTCTTCTCCGATAGGAACGAATAAGTGGAGGTCCCGTCTCCTACAGGGTTAGGGGTAAGAGACGTTAATTTCCCCACGCACGAGATTACTGTGTGATGGATGTCTTCCCCTGGGGTGGGATGGGTGGGATTTATTGGGTGGACTACTCGCATGGTTCGCATTGTTCTGTTCTAATCCTACCCTACTGCGGGAATGCAGTGAAAAGGGTTAAAAAAAAAAAGCTAAAAACCTGCCAAACATTTTTCCAACGTCCGAACAGTTCACGAGATACAGTGGTTCGAGTGAGAGGACACAATTTTAGTAGAATCGCATCATTGAATAAAATCTCGCATTCTGACTGGCTAACGAAGCGAGGTATTTAGCGTGGAATTGCGAGTTGAAAACGAGGCTAAGTGAAATTGTTTCGCATCTACGTCACTAAGCACAATAACTATCGTCAAGTTGTTACAAAGTCTGGTTTCTAAGTCAATTTAAAATGTTTTCAAAACCATCGTTAATTTCTATTAAGAGCAAAAACAAAAAAAGTGTTCTCAAAGTGAGCCTGAGGTTCTTCTTTGTTCGGAACGGAACTTCAAATTCTTGGAGAGGCATGAAAAACCTCTTTCGCTCGAGACAATCCGAAAGCGAGAAAATCCTGTGAAAACGGAAAAAAAAATCTCCAAGCTAATAGGTCACACCTACCCGGGTTCAATATCCATCTGCAGCCATGATCTTTTAGAAAAACAACAAAGGATGTCAAGCAAGTTTGTTGGGTTTTCAGTCGTACTACTACGACTGTCACAGCTACGGCAGCGACGGTCCACGCACTAAAGCTCTGCGAGAAGTTTATGTCAACAGCCTTGCACTTTCATCAGTAGTTGGCAATAACACAACATCAATGAATAACTGCATTGATGATCTAGCAGTAAGAGTTCTAGGTGGATTGTCCACCAATGTATCGTTCAACAACTCTCCAGTGAATATCTCCATCAACTATTGAACTTTCAGTCAAATGCTCATCCCAGCGATTCAGCTAATAGCAGTCGCCTGTAGTGAGTTTCTACAAATAAAAAGATTAAAGTTTTTAGACTTTTCATGAAACACTTCTTTTTTTTTAAAGGAATAAAAAAATTGATCAATACACGTAGCTCCACTTCAAGGCACTTACCCTATATTAATCGCTGTGTCTCTATACCGGCAGCCGGACAGTGTTTTCAAAATACTCCGTGTGTGGCAGTCAATTTCTTTTTTTAATTTTCTGTTAATAATAACAAAGCCTTCTTTATATGACTGAAAACTTCACTATTTCCAACGTAGTATGAGTTTTTGTGAGCTCGGCATCCGGTATGCCGGTATTCATAACTTTGAAGCTCGCCGAGAGCTTCCGGATGGGAAAATGGAAAATACTCCGTGTCCGGCAGTCGAATATTTTCCCGAATATTAAGTCATTACACTCAATATATTCGAGCTATACCATCCTAGGCGGTGTTATTGTTGTTTACATGGCTAAAGAGTACGATTACCAGTTTTGAAACTGCCGTGAATTGTAGTGTTTTCCACCAGCTTCCGGACACGAAATTGTAAATATTCCATGTCCGGCAGAGAAATATTTCCCGATATTAAGTGGTTCTACTTAGTATATTCGAGCTATAACAGTTGACAGTTATTCGAGTTTCACGCACAACGCGATGGGCTTAAGTTTCTGTTTCACTCTACCTGCATTTGTATTAACACATGTGTATGTTAATGTATGTATCTATTTTCAGGGAAGTACGGAGCCTGGGAGGGTGGTTTGCGAGCGCCAGAGTGCGGGGGTTTGCCCCCCTGAAAATTTCGAAGAATCATGTTTTAGTCCGCATTCCTTGTATTTTGAGGTCTCATTACATCATATGTTTTCTAATAGTTCCTCTTTTTTAACACTTACTCCCCCCTAACCCTAACTCTTTGTGGCCAGTCCGTACTGCGCACTCTTGAGAATTGTTTGTTTGTTTGTTTTGTTTCATGTAAGACATCAAAAAATGTAAAACATTTCGTAACTAATTACATGAGATAAATTCAAAGTTTTATGTCAATGGCCATTATGGCACGTATCTTTCTCATATCACTTGATGAAAAAGGGAGGCGTTCACGCGCTCTTTACAACTTGTTCATGCATTAAGATCGAATTATAATTTAGAACTAATGGTTTTTGTAGAGGGAGTGTTGAGGATATGTTGAATGGTTTAGGTCGCCACAAGGATCAAAAATTCGATAAAACTCAACAAATACTTTAATCCATATCTGTTCAGCCAAAACTACATACTTGCGAGCACATGTCTTACAATTCCATGATTCCCGAGAACAGGACAGGCACGTAACGCGTGCTAACAGGTATCATGGCACTCCTAACAGGGAGGAAAACTGGAGAACCCGGAGTAAAACCCTGGGAGCAAGGACGAGAACCAACAACAAACTCAACCCACCAGGAGCCCATGGGCCCCTGGCCCATTTTAATGACACTGGGTCCAGGAATTGAACTTGGGCCACATTGGTGGGAGGCGAGCGCTCTAGCCATTGCGCCACTCCTGTTCCCTTGCAACTTCGGTTACTTTGCAGTTGTAAAAAATAATGAAGGTGTTGCGAAAAGAATCTGAAAGGACTCAAAGACAAGGTATGTCATTCGTACAGAATAACATTGATTCGCATTCCATTGAGTGAGACTTATAATGTTTATAAACATTAGGGTGCTGAAACTGCGCACTACGGACTGGAAAGATTGGAGCTGCACCATTTTATGTACACGAGACTGCTGGAACCCCCCTTCCCTCCCCTACGGGCCACAAAGGGTTAGGGTTAGGGGGGAATTAAAAAAGAGGAACTATTAGAAAACATCATAACGAGCCTCACGCCGTTAGCAACTAAAAAAAGTCTAGGTATCCAGCAGAGAATCCGTACTTTTAGTCCGCATTCTCTGCTGGATACCAGTGGCTTGCTTGGGTAAAATTTTTGATCGTATTTCGCTCCTAATCTGATAGAGGCGTCAACTTTTACACAATCATGTCATCATCCTATGGCGTGAAAAGGTAATTAAAGAAGCCGTATCCGAAAAAAGTGTACATGGCCGGCGCTTAAAAATAGTGACAAGACAAAGCGCTCGCCCGGAGTGTGTTGCGGCAGTTACAGTCACGTCGAAGAAACATTTCTTAGTCAATGCTTGCGGATTTAGTTAACTTCATTAATACTGACATAGGCTGCGACGCTTATTTACTACGACATTTAACTGGCGGCCTGAGTGTTTTGTTTTCTAATCAATTTTACCAGATTTTTGTTTTCGGATCGGAAACAAAGTAAATTCCAGAACCGACGACTTTTTTTCCGCTGTGTTCGGAATCTTTGACAGCTGACGCTTGGTGCTGTAATTTTTGAGCATCCGGTTACCAGTTATTGGGAATAAACTCGGCGTATTACAACCTATAATTTCTTTTGCTGTTTAACGCAGAGTCCACAATACATGGCGGCTTTTTCTCACTGATATTTTATGTCGCATTTATAGTTTACACACTGTTCGAGTTTTTTTAAACGATATTCATGCAGTACACATAAGATTCTTTGTCACTGGCCTTCATATGACCTATATTGGTGCCGGAATCCTCTAGATAGTTGCGAGAGATTACAGACATTATAGGTACGATGTGATTAACGCACTGGTGTTGATAATCTCTTTGCGCTACCTCCTCCGCAACGATGATTAAAATCGTGAATAAACAGAGACCGGGGGTAATAATAATTGTTTTCAAATCAAGATAGATGTTGAACAAGCTGACAAAGCTTTTAAACAGACAAAGACCAACTTTCGTTTAATGACACGTTACGAACAAGTTTAAACTCCCTTGAACTTTAACAGGGTTCGTACTGTCTTGCAAGTCTGTTAATTTCAGGGCAAGTCCCCCAATGAATTTAACCAATCCTTAGAAAGTCCTTGAATTTTTATATTCTAAAAGCTTCTTGAGAGGGGTGGGACGTTGACTTTTTCCGAAAAACCAACTTTAAATACTAAGTCAAGCGCTGTGCGCTAGAGTGGTTTGGAAATTAACATAGAGCGCGGTAGATCCAGTAATGCGTTATTGACCAAGCAGGAAAAATCAAACCTGAGCCAAGCGATATGAGCCAAGCGAGAGCTTGCCTGCAGGTTACACAAAGACAAAATGGTTGCAACGCTGGCCACCGCAGAAAACGAAAAATAAGCAAGGGTTAATAGCCAGTCAGCTCACAGAATTCGCTGCATCTTGCACCGCTTGCGAAGCCAGCCATATAAAAAGGAAAGATAATACATCGGCGTAATATAACTCTTAAAGCAAGAATCTCTCCCAACATATTCATCTAAGGTAGTAAAAGTTTAAAATGTTATGAAAGCTGAAAAAGAAAGGGTTCCGGTGTCGCGCTTATTCAGAGTTACAAGTTTGAATGGCCAAGGGGTGGGCACTTATTCAAGGAAATACGGTATATCGATCACTTGAGGCTGTGCGCGTTACTTCGTGTTGTTTCATACTTTATATTATCTCATATTACCCAGTTTGTCAGGAAATCAATCGTCGTCGTGTGTTTACGCCCTACAAAAACGTCGCATCAGAGATTTCACGATCTAGCTTCGGAAAGAAATGTACCAGCAGTGTTTTGCCTTGTCTTATTTATTGAGTTTTTTTGCAGCATTTTTTGTTTTGATGTTCTCTTCCCTTCGCGGTTTGCAGGGCGACTTTTAACAGTAAATGAAGCTGTTTTTCAAATTTTTGTCTCAAACGACTATTTATTCCTGTCGCTCTGCTGTAGATATAGGTGAAGAGCTCAAATAACAGAAAAGTTTGCGTCACAAGAATTTCTTCACATTATATATGCCAGAAAACCTCAGGCATTACTCTGAATGCCAGAACTTCAGCCTGGGTGAACAAGAAAGGATAGACAATACTTCCCTATATTAACCATCAATGAAAAGCTAAGTAAGTCGAATATCTCAGAGGCGCTCAGGCATTAAACTGAATGCCAGGACTTCAGCCTGGGTGAACCAGTAAGGCCCACAGACAACACTTCCCTAGATTAACCTGTGAATGTCAAAGAAAATAAGAATGTTAGGTATCCCAGAAGCACTAAGGGATTACTGTGAATAGCAGAACTTCCGTTCAGCCTGGGTGAACCAGAAAAGATAAACAACACTTCCCCGTATTGACCATGAATGAAAAACTGAAAGTATGTTGTATATCCCAGAAGCGCTCAGGCATTACACTGAATGCCAGGACTTCAGCCTGAGTGAACCAGAAAGGATAGACAATACTTCCCTATATTAACCATCAATGAAAAGCTAAGTAAGTCGAATATCTCAGAGGCGCTCAGGCATTAAACTGAATGCCAGGACTTCAGCCTGGGTGAACCAGTAAGGCCGATAGACAACACTTCCCTTGATTAACCTGTGAATGTCAAAGAAAATAAGAATGTTAGGTATCCCAGAAGCACTAAGGGATTACTGTGAATAGCAGAACTTCCATTCAGCCTGGGTGAACCAGAAAAGATAAACAACACTTCCCCGTATTGACCATGAATGAAAAAACTTAAAGTATGTTGTATATCCCAGAAGCGCTCAGGCATTACACTGAATGCCAGGACTTCAGCCTGGGTGAAACAGAAAGGATACACAACACTTCCCTATATTGACCATGAATGAAAAGCTAAGTATGTTGTATATCCCAGAAGCGCTCAGGCATTACACTGAATGACAGGACTTCAGCCTGGGTGGACCAGAAAGGATAGACAACACTTCCCTATATTGACAATGAATGAAAAGCTAAGTATGTTATATATCCCAGAAGCGCTCAGGCATTACTCTGAATGCCAGGACTTCAGCCTGGGTGAACCAGAAAGGATAGACAACACTTCCCTATATTGACCATGAATGAAAAGCTATGTGAAACTTTGTTATATATCCCAGAAGTGCTCAGGCATTACAGTCAATGCCAGGACTTCAGCCAGGGTGAACCAGAAAGGATAGACAACACTTCCCTATATTGACCATGAATGAAAAGCTATGTAAGTTATATATCCCAGAAGCGCTCAGGCATTACACTGAATGCCAGGACTTCAGCCTGGGTGGACCAGAAAGGATAGACAACACTTCCCTATATTGACCATGAATGAAAAGCTATGTATGTTGTATATCCCAGAAGCACTCAGGCATTACACTGAATGCCAGGACTTCAGCCTGGGTGGACCAGAAAGGATACACAACACTTCCCTATATTGACAATGAATGAAAAGCTAAGTATGTTATATATCCCAGAAGCGCTCAGGCATTACTCTGAATGCCAGGACTTCAGCCTGGGTGAACCAGAAAGGATAGACAACACTTCCCTATATTGACCATGAATAAAAAGCTCAGTATGTTGTATATCCCAGAAGTGCTCAGGCATTACACTGAATGCCAGGACTTCAGCCTGGGTGAACCAGAAAGGATAGACAACACTTCCCTATATTGACCATGAATGAAAAGCTATGTGAAACTTTGTTATATATCCCAGAAGTGCTCAGGCATTACAGTCAATGCCAGGACTTCAGCCTGGGTGAACCAGAAAGGATAGACAACACTTCCCTATATTGACCATGAATGAAAAGCTATGTAAGTTATATATCCCAGAAGCGCTCAGGCATTACACTGAATGCCAGGACTTCAGCCTGGGTGGACCAGAAAGGATACACGACACTTCCCTATATTGACCATGAATGAAAAGCTATGTATGTTGTATATCCCAGAAGCACTCAGGCATTACACTGAATGCCAGGACTTCAGCCTGGGTGGACCAGAAAGGATAGACAACACTTCCCTATATTGACCATGAATGAAAAGCTATGTAAGTTATATATCCCAGAAGCGCTGAGGCATTACACTGAATGCCAGGACTTCAGCCTGGGTGGACCAGAAAGGATACACAACACTTCCCTATATTGACCATGAATGAAAAGCTAAGTATGTTGTATATCCCAGAAGCGCTCAGGCATTTTTGTGAATGCCAGGACTTCAGCCTGGGTGAACCAGAAAGGATAGACAACACTTCCCAATATTGACCATGAATGAAAAGCTAAGTGTGTTATAAATCCCAGAAGTGCTCTGGTATTACTCTGAATGCCTGGACTTCAGCCTGTGTGAACCAGAAAGGATAGACAACACTTCCCTATATTGACCATGAATGAAAAGCTAGGTATGTTATATATCCCAGAATTGCTCAGGCATTACTCTGAATGAAGGACTTCAGCCTGGGTGAACCAGAAAGGAAAGACATAATTTCCCTCTATTAACAGTGAATGAAAAACTAAGTTTGCTATATCCCAGAAGCTCTCAGGCATTACGCCGAATGCCATATAAATCTTAGAAATATGACAAATAAATATATATCTCAGAAGTGACCAGGCAACACTAAACAAAATAATATTGTTACAGGATAAGACTTCAAGAAAATAGATTTTTTTAAATGATACAAAGTTGACTATGCCTTACTTCAATGGGTGCACAGAATTTAAAAATTAAAATGTCATACACTGCAGGCAGAGCACATAAATTAACATCACATGGCTCCTCTTCAAGGAGAAAGAGCAAGTCATCTCTTAACCCCTTCCATCTGAAACAGACAGAAAAAAAAACAGTGAATAAAGTTTCCACCTTTATAATCCAAGCTTACCATATTTTTGCTGGTAACTGGGTAAAAGTGAAGAACAGCTCCCCTAAAAGTCTGTCGGCCAATTGTCGGCCAACTGTCGGCCGGCAGTATGCCAACTGTCCATCAAACTAAGTATCCCAAGTGAGATTTAAAGACATGTATTCCAATAGAAAGTGAAATACCATACTGCAAGCTGGAACTTTTTATGCATGTCAATGCAGAAATGCAGAGTTGTACCTACCCCCCAATATTTGCTTTGCTCTTTAGGAAACACTCAGCAAAGGCTTCCCCAAAAGGAACATCAGGAGAGGCACATTCCTACAAATAAATTGCATTTATCACTCAATAATGAATTAACTGAGCTAAAGTCATATAATGTTCACTACTAATGGTAGATGTATAATCACTGTTCACCACAGATAAAATATGTTCACTTTTATGGACACCTTTCGTCTGCCTTTCTATAAAGTCAAGAAAGCCAAGAAAGCTCTCACTAATTGATTATAAATAAATTGCATAACAAATACCAGTAGGCTGAATATGTTTTGTGTTATTGTATAATTCCACTATGATGCATGTCATTTAGCATTGCAGGTATAAACTACCTTAATAACTTTGCAGAATACACAGCACTCTGTGTCCAATCCTTGCTTGCAAAGTTCATTGATATATTTTTTGGCATCACCAGCTCTTTGCTTGAGCAGCATTATCAGTGTTTTGTAATCAAGAGTAACTGTCATGAAAAAAGACAAGAAGATAACAAGAAGTTGAAGTTAAAATAGCTACACCAAAGATCTCAAATGTTATACTTTCCCAGATATTTTCTGACACTGCCAAGCATAAAATGGATTCAATAATTACTATCACGTAGCTAGACATGTAACATAAAAACATTGCAAAAATAAAAAATAATAAGATAAAAAAAATATAAAGAGTCAAGATTGGCACACACAAATAAACTGGAAATTTAACTTTAAAGCATCTTCCACTAGCTACTATTCCAGTTTTCTCAATGGCATCCCTCTGGCGATTTAAATCTTTCATCGTAGAAAAATAGAAATGAAATAAATTATAATACTGTCAAGACCCTATCAAGGAAACAACCCCGAAATTTCTCCTAAAGTAGTAAGACGTATATGTGCACGATCCTTCGCAGTAAAGCACTATTTGAGCAATAGTGAAAATCAGACCTGAAAAAAAAAATTTCAGGCCTGTACGGGATGCGATACTAGTGCAGCGCTCTACCAATTGAGCTAACAAGCCAACTGGGAGCAGGCCATCAAATTAATTCGATATAAACCCGTAGATGATAAATCAAACAACAACAAACATATGAAACATATGTATGAACTGCGGTTATGAAACGTATATGTGCACGATCCTTCGCAGTAAAGCACTATTTGAGCAATAGTGAAAATCAGACCTGAAAAAAAAAAAAAAATTTCAGGCCTGTACTCAGCCAATTATGTGATTTTCCTGCCAAGCAGAGATGAGTTCTGATACACCGTGAAACCAGCATTCACAACAAAACATAAGACAGCAAACTCACTTTTTCCAATCTTAATAAAAATATAAACGTTATGACTTACCCCGGTTCGTCTTAGCTTGAAAATGCTAAGTAACGTTTGCCAAGCTTTTCTTGATCCAGGATCAAGAATTTATTTTATCGATCAACCAAAGATATCTCACCACTTCTCCTTCTTCGAATTTCTGCCGGAAGATGGTAGAAACAACTCCAAATAGAAAGGCGATGGCCACTTTGTTGTTCTGAACGTATCGGTCGTCCAAGCTTCCGCCATTTTTTAAAGCTGGACCGTACAAAACGCTTGGAAAATGTGCCACCAACAGGCTACTTCAAAAAACTTGCTGACTCTTATGCCACATTTCTTGAAATTTAAGATAAACCATTCCCTGGACTCATCTGGAGGAGAATGAAGCAATTCAACCCTTCGAAGTTTCAAGGGATCCATAACTGCACTCGACCGCGGGAAACTAAACATTCCCGCTTTTGCTTACGCATATTAATATGAAATCCAATCTCCAAATGTCAATAGGCCAATCCAGCCCCTAATAAACAAAAGGCTTCATTGTACCCAGCAGGAACAGAGATTGTACAAATTCAAGCAACTACTCAGATTACTGCGAGCAATTATCGAAAAAGGCTGTCAAGGCGATGATGGAAACTTATCCGGTTTATGACGTCACTCCATAGCAACCAGCCTTTTCGAATATTTGAACTTCCGTTTACCTGTGGCTCGTGATGTGATGTAATGAGACCTCAGAATGCAAGGAATGCGGACTAAAACATGATCCTTCGAAATTTTCAGGGGGCAAACCCCCGCTGGCAAACCACCCTCCCAGGCTGCGTACTTCCCTGAAAATAGATACATACATTAACATAAACATGTTTTGATACAAATACATGTAGAGTGAAACAGAAACATAAGCCAATCGCGTTGTGCGTGAAACTCGGGTAACTGTCAACTGTTATAGCTCGAATATACTAAGTAGAACCACTTAATATTCGGGAAATATTTCACTGCCGGACATGGAGTATTTACGATTTCGTGTCCGGAAGCTCGTGGAAAACACTACAATTCACAGCAGTTTCAAAACTGGTAATCGTACTCTTTAGCCATGTAAACAACAATAACACCGCCTAGGATGGTATAGCTCGAATGTATTGAGTGTAATGACTTCATATTGGGGAAAACATTCGACTGCCGGACACGGAGTATTTTCAATTCCTGTCCAGAAGCTCGCGGCGAGCTTCAAAGTTATGAATACCGGCATACCGGATGCCGAGCTCACAAAAACTCACACTATGGTGGAAATAGTGAGGTTTTTAGCCATATAAAGAAGGATTTGTTACTATTAACAGAAAATTCAAAAGAAATTGACTGCCGGACACGGAGTATTTTGAAAACACTGTCCGGCTGCCAGACAAAGAGACAGCGTTTATTAATCGGGATGTTATTGCACGTGAAATTAGTGCTTACGCTTGTACAATTCATTTCTCTCAGTTTCCCACCAAAGAGGTAAAAGGTGTAAATTATTTTCCTTCTCGAGCAAATTATTTGGAATTTTGAAAAAAGATGTTAACGATAAACGGCTTGTAAATCCAGTGAAATACGTGTGAAGCTTGTTTAAAAAGTTTGAAAATTAATCTAAATTCAAGCACGTGGTACAAATAAAATTGTCGATGGTTCAAACGTGTACAACTAACCTTGATTTCTATTCGCTAACATGATGACACTTCTGACAGTTGGCTTTGAAATGGCTTTCTAGAGCGCGCGCTCGGGATAAAAACAATAATATTGACGATTTAATTTCTTGTTTTCTTATTTTCATTCAGTTATGCGATTCAAGGAAAATTCATTACGTGACTCGTGAATTCCGCGTTAAACTGCACTTGAAAACCGATATCGCGATTCCTGCGATATCGGTTTTCGCGTGCAATTTAACGCGGAATTCCCTCGTCAGGTAATGAATTTTCCTAGAAAATTGGGGTAAGTTCGTCCATGAAGTTTAAAATTTGCTCAGAGACTATTGGGTCCTGATATAATTAAGAATCTTTGCCAATTTCAAATGAATAGTTTACTCATTGGAGTCAACTAAATTTGAAGAGGATGCGATAACTATGTTGGAAAATATTAATGTTTCAGGAAAACCTCAAAAAATCGAGATTTTTTATGATTCGAATTTCTTGCGAAAATCGCTTAAAATATCTTGCAGGCGGGCATGTCTCCGCTCAAAATTACTCCATTTCCGTAGAGTTTATTTGTTTAGAAGTATATATATCTACAGGTGATAAAATCTGTGTGAAGTTACGTACGTCTAGCTATGCAAAACAGAAATTTTGTATCGGCATTTCGCTCACGACAACGAGCGAATGACAAATGGGGACTACGACCGTGATCTGTTGACATCTGGTTAAACATGCCACTGATTTTGGTGGAGACATTCTGGGCTCATATTATATTTGAATACACAAAATTAGTTTTATAAAATGTACCTGATAAAATAAATCCAATTTAGAGTGCTAGTAAAAGTACACTTGCCAAGCCTGGTGTACTTGGGAAACTACCGGCCGATGGCTGACTTTACACACTCAACCGTATGCAGCATTTTAGAATGTTGGCTGCGGCTGCAAACTGCTCAGAGATTTTTCAAGACTCACACTGACCACTTGTTTGGAGGGTCAGTAGTTTTAATAGATAAGATAAAATGGGTCATTACATATCGAAATGTGATAGTATCACAGAGCACCCAGGGTATCAGGGTATTATTATCAGAGAATTACCCCCTCCCCCTCGGTGTTTCTGAACCAGAAATGCTGATTTGATTGGATTTTTTTCTTTGGGTTGGGGAATGTTATATCTATTTCTTTACATCTGGTTAATCCCAAACCCTTTCCAAAATTCTACAACAAAAACGCTATTTTCTGGTCCGCTACCCATACGCCTCTCTCTGATGTCACCTCCAATCCAGCCTTACCACACAGCAGGCTTTTTAATGAAAAGGGAGGACCTCTACACAAAAAGGCATATGAGTTGAAGGACCAGACTAAAGACACTCTCTTCCAGAAAACCCCGCATGCGAGAGTTCGCGATTCTGTAGCTTAAAGCGTGTTTACAGAGTTAGCTGATGTTTCACCCTCTCACGGAGATTATACTGTCGAATCTCTCTTTCCAGTGGCTCTAGATCTTGGTCATCAACGTTGATGTCGCCGGCCTACGGCAAATTTTCCGGTTTTCTTTAAGATCGCCAGTCTAGAAAAATACCTTGCAATCTGTTGAGCTGCGAGCCACTCCTCTTTGTCGAACAGGCGTTGGTTGGTACCCTCCCGACATAGTGTGCGTATTCGTCTTGAAGCATCAGGCGAGGTCACCTTACGCCCAGTCTCTTCACCAACAAGAGATAGCTCGAGAAGGAAGTTATTCAGCTGTTCTTTAAACTTGTTGCTCTTCCTTGCCCTGAGGACCTAGCCACCGGCACGCTGTTGGAGCTGCTGGCGGTAAAAGTACTGGAGGTCTTATGGGTCTCTGGTATTTTTTGCTTTCAGAGAGGAGCATCTCGCCGCCCATTGCCGTCTAATGTGATTTTACTGCGTTTCTCGGTGAAGTTTGTACTAGTGTTTGCCGATATCGAGATGGCTGACAAGGTAGGGGTTAGAGCTGTAGACTTTAGTAAACCCTTCCTCAGGACATGAAAACGAGGCGCTTGCAGTTACGTTCCTCCACATCTTTTGCCAAAGGTGGATTTCTCGACCGAGAAGATGGCTTTTTCAATGCACCTTTTGCGGTGTCTGGTGCGCGAAAAGGCTTCAAAACCTTTATACCTGCCACCTGCTGCGTTGACTCCATGGGAAGAGACTTTTTACAAGATCCTACACCCACAAAAAATGCGCAAACAATTCACTTTGGTTTATTGCGCTTGCAAATAATTCATTTCACTGCTTAAGGCTCGGTAAACAATTTATTTCAAACGTTTTCAGCTACCACTCCACCACCCCCAAACATTTGGGGTAAATAATGAACCGTCCCTTAGAATGGTAGGGAAGAATTTCTGGTGCCCTAAAAGACTAGAAATATGTACACCCGGCATTGTTTCGGTCATGCTAATGTTGGATGTAAGCGCACGACGCAGGAACAATTTTCAGTTGCCGATAGTTTGACGGAAATAAGTCCGCTTTTATTCCAACCAAGTGTTCCTAAAAATTACATCCATAATACTTTGCGCACTTCGACTCTGTCGATGTTCACAAGTTTTTTAGTCTTTTTACATTTATTTAGCCGGTCTTACGCTTACATAATCAATTTAATGTTGTGGGTGCAGCAGTTAAAATACTCACTTGTACCCTGACAGACCATTACTTCTCGGAAGGGAGGGGGAAGAGAAAAAACTGTTTTGCATGCAAAAAACTTCTTATTTTCTTTTTTGCAGCAGCAAAATATAACTTGGGGGATTCATACAAGTTATTTAGGTTTATTGCGCTTGCAAATAATTCATTTTAGTGTTTACAGTTCTGCAAACAATTGATTTCAAAATTTTCCATTCTCCTACCCTACTTGCAGATAGAGTATAATATACATTCGACTGGCACTCACTGCCAGGACTTTTCGAAATGAAAACTGTATATGATATGTTGCCTCATTGTTGCATAAAAGCCTAGCCTAAAACTAAATTTATTGGGATGATTGCCGGTTTAGAAAAGCACTAATATTTTGGTGACCCTAAAATCAGGAACGGTGGAACGGCGGAACGGCGGAAAATGACTCCAAATCCGAAAACATGGAATCGCGGAAAATGACCCCAAGTTCTGAAACACGGAATGGATGTCAAGGCATGTTGCACGAATTTTCTACAAAGACACTCAAGCGCTTCGCTCAGTCATCCCCACGACGATAACACGCGTGACTAAAATTAAGTATCTGGGGTCATTTACCGCCGTTCCGTGTTTTAGGATTTGGGATCATTTTCCGCAATTCCACCGTTACTTGGCCGGTCCACTTTTAGGTTTGACGTCGCCCCTATTATTTCACAGTATTTTACCCTCGTAGCAGCGCACAGTCTGGCTGTAATTAGATAAATATTTCCTACATATCCCCAGAAAACCAAAATAATAATAATAATACTATTTTAACTCGGAAGCGTGACAAAACTTATATTTTATCTCATGGTGTGTTCATTTTAAATAGTAGCCGGTATTCCGACACCGCATTATTACAATGAGTTAGATTGTCCGGTCTCGCAAAGCACATCGAAGTGTAAGTATATTTTCCTCGACATCTCCCTGGATATCCCTCTGTACGGTTTCTGTCTGCTCTGATGCTCAGGATATTTCAGTACAAACTCTACTTGGCCGCCATCCCAAGCAAAGCCAAACATAATTTACCGTCTTCCTCTGCTCCCTCCCGAGAGGCTTTGAAACAATCTTTCAAGTCCTCTTTCGTACGGCTAGAACAATTCTTTACGATAAAAATAGATCTAGCGCTCTTGTTTCGAACAGAAAGGTTAAATTCTTTCTTAGAATATTGCTGAAAAGAACAAACCCACTTAAAATTGCCCATCTTTACGAAATATTTGCTGGTATAGCTATGCATGGAAAGCGTGGGAAATGTCGGTGTCTGTGCGTGTCAAGTAATCCGGTCAGCGCTTTACCAAAGTAATGCCGTCGGAAAACAAAAATAGCTAAAATATTTTGAATTTGCATTTTCGATGTACTTGAGCATTACTTTGCTTTTACTGCAAACAAATAGGAACTTTTCTCACTCAAAAAGGCCTAAAAATTGCGCTGCAATAAACATTAATAATAAAATAAAAAGCGGCCGGGCTTCCCATATGATTTTAGATAAGATAAAACTGGAATGAAACATGAAAATGGTTTTTTAAAATACTCCTAAAGATCTTCTGGAAGTTTTCGTTGCGTTAGGGAGACCGATACACAAACAGACTGTGTATTACGATACTCTGGCACGTGTCATGTGACCCTCTAAGGCACGCCGGATTGTCGTATTTTAAGGGAAAATTCTTCATCCAAGATGCAAATATCACACGCTTTTGATTTTGTAATTGCTTAGATCATCAATTGTTCAAGCTGGAAAAACCATTGAAATGAATCAAAACATTGCCGCCTGCTTGCTTTATCCCGCTATTTTGAGGGTATTTTGCGTTATTTTGCAAAATGGTGATTATTGTCAAGTTTGATTGATGGCTCACAAATATAATTGAATAAAGGCTGATAGTTTCTAAAGAAACTGTTTGTGGCTGCGTCGGTGGCATCCTCGGAGACCCAGGGGCTGAGTCGATTTCAAGTTAGGGCATCAAGAGCCCCTGGGGACATTGTCTTACAAGACTAGTTCCAAACGGTCGCAGTGGTTCTGCCATCTGATTGGTGCCAGAAAATCTTTGTGTTTTTCTGCCCAATCAGAGTGAAGTGTGCTTTGGAGTCCTTTCGTGTGTTTTTGCACGGAAATATACTAGTAGCTCAGTTGCTCGCTATGTTTGTTTGGACCTTGCGACGGAGATTTGCTTGAGGTGAAAAGTTTCAGTCTCAGCACACAATGTAAGAGAAATCGATCAGATTGTCCGCGAAAATCTTACCGGAAATTATACTGATTACTTTCGCAGGTATCACTAGAGAACGTGTTTTAAAGTTTGCGAGGTTTGTATACAACACGATGGTTGCAGTCATTGATATGTCGCTTTAAACGTTAAAACGAGCTTTAAGCTTAAATCTTTCTAGATTTTTTCCATTATTTGCTGTGACTGAAACTTTGCCAATCCCGGGAAGTTATTTCGTCGCACGGGCCACGCAGGTATGTCGAGCAACTGGCACTTGCGCAACTTTCCGAACTGTGCGTGCCAAAATCTAATCCCATCTTCGCTTGAAAAAAAAGAAAAGCTAAGCGTGGAAACTTTTCCTTATTAGATGTGGGTAGATGACCCTGTACTACTAAGCTGACATTTGCCATAAAGCAAACCCGCCCTTTCCATCCAATATTTCTTGGTCTTTGGTTTTGTTTTTCCCATTTGAAAACAGCATCGGATCCATTCCCAATGATCAAAGGTATTTAACTTGGTCTTCAACAATCGACAGAAGAGGTGAAATGACAATGACCAAGGGACAAGAAGAGAATCTGTGGCCTTCCTAGCTCAAGAATTTCAACACTCTGGGCAGCAGTTGAAAGATTAAACTCTTTCCAAACCCCTTCGGTAACTGCCCGAAAACATCTCTCCTTCCCACGATGTTCTCGTTAATAAGTTTTTGTTCAGATTTTAATTAGCTAACCGGAAACACAGCTAAGCTTTCTCTTAGCACTTGCTGAAGGTCGTCCACGAACTTAACGTTCTCTGCAACCTTGGCCGTATTGTGAACGACTTTACTACTAAGATTAGATTTTGGCGCGCACAGAAAGCAAACAGCTACGTAGGCGAAAGCGCCAGTTGCTCGACATACCTGAGTGGCCCGTGCGACGAAATAACTTCCCGAGATTGGCAAAGTTTCAGTCACAGCAAATAATGAAAAAAATCTAGAAAGATTTAAGCTTAAAGCTCGTTTAACGTTTAAAGTGACATATCAATGACTGCAACCATCGTGTTGTATACAAACCTCACAAACTTTAAAACACGTTCTCTAGTGATACCTGCGAAAGTATTCATTATAATTTCCGGTAAGATTTTCGCGGACAATCTGATCGATTTCTCTTACATTGCGTGCTGAGACTGAAACTTTTCCCCTCAAGCAATCTCCGTCGCAAGGACCAAACAAACATAGCGAGCAACTGAGCTACTAGTATATGTCCGTGTTAAAACACACGAAAGGACTCTAAAGCACACTTCACTCTGATTGGGCAGTAAAACACAAAGATTTTCTGGCACCAATCAGATGGCAGAACCACTGCGACCGTTTGGAACTAGTCTTGTAAGACAATGTCCCCAGGGGCTCTTCATGCCCTAACTTGAAATCGACCCACAGCCCCTGGGTCTCCGAGGATGCGTCGGTGGGGGTAACGAAATAATTTGGATATATCAACCAAGTTCAAATTCTTTTGTAATCGTTACGTTGGACAATTTACCATCTCAGCTTTGTTGATATATCCAAATTATCACAAATAAAACACTAGTATCGCAGAGGTCAGTGGTTTGAATCCCGTACAGGCCTGACTTTTTTCAGGTCTGATTTTCGCTATTGCATAAATAGTGCTGTCTACTGCGAAGGATCGTGCATGATACGTATTTAATGCCGCAGTTCAAAATTTATGAACTTCATATATTCATTGTACCAAAAGAAAAACTACCGACCACGCACATGGTGAGGGAAACTGCCTCATGTCAGCGGTGCTTATAACTTGCTATAGGTAAACTTGACGAATAGTACAACACTGCTTTCATTAATGTCGGATTAAACTTTCTCTTATGAGCTTACTAATAGGAGTTCATGTAGGTGTCTGATTGATTGATGCCCCTTGGATAAGATAATAATTGCCGCTGAAGAGAAAAACACTATTGATTTTTTGACAAACGTCATCCATAGGAAAGCTAAGCAAGGATACGGCAATGTACCAATTTACAGGAAATTTGCGATCAATAAAAAGCCATAAGATATGCTTCTATCCATTTAATTGCAGATATTAAATAGGGAGTGTGACATAACACTAAATACAGTTTTTTTGTGTGTGAATTTTATATAGTACAGAAATAAACCCTGATACATCTTAATGATCTAACTCCATCCAGTTTTCAAATAAGAATTCCGTTTCACTACGGCAAAGCTGTATCTGGCTACCAAAACAAATTCATCTCAATAAACATTCCTTTTTTTCTCGTACGAAACGAAACCAATTAAGAAAATCATTAATCTACATTTACTCACACTCTATTAAGACGGTTATCTCCGTTTACGACAAAAGCATTTAACGCTTTTATAAAGCAAAGCAATAAATTTCAATAACAATGCAATCAATGGTTTTCAAATAGCAATGGCTCTAGAGTTAAACAAAGCAATATGAGAGCAAAATGCATGTGAACTAAAGGACATGCTACGGAATCAATAATATTAGTATACGGGATACTTCAACGGTGAACAATACCACACAACTAATACAATACTAAACAACAACAAAATTACCAAATTTCAAATATCCTTGGTAGGATTCCTTGCTAGATGTGCTACAAAAATAATTACGGCGGAATGTTACTTCAACAGCTCGCAAATTTAAAGTATAGACGAGCCGCTTCTCAAGTTTGTTTTGTTTTGTTTTTTAATCGTTCGGATGTGATTTTATCTCTTTCTCTCCTGTTTTTAATCAATTTAGGAGATTTAAGTAATGTCTACCTAAATTCTCCTACTCTGAATCCAACTGAATTGATGAATTATTTGTATCTTTAAATAATTAACTTGGTGAGTTATCATCTGTAGCGAAGACCTCATTTGCTTCTCTAGAATGGAGAGACCTCCAAATTATCGCTGTCATCAACCATAGTTTAGCACCGAGAAGTGACAGAAAGGTACTCAAACGGTGGGCACTCGACCATTTTCCCAATATTTTTGCAGTGACCTTCTTTGCTACTTCCTCACTCGGTCCTGCTTCTTCATCACCAAGATCTTCAACCCTGGAGTATTTTTTCTTCTCACAGGCTCCCAGGTTAAGTAGTTCCTCACATGTTTGGGGTAGAAACCAAGAAATAAGCGTTGTACAGTTGCTCCACAGCACTATATTACTATGATGTTAAACTGAAAAGCGTAATTACTTCCACGGCGTTCTGAGAATATCTGTGGTTCTAAGAGAGATTTATAAACTGCAAATGGTAAAATGCGCGTAGACGACATAACGAGCGTGACAACTAACATCAATGACCAGAGGTCTATATAGTCTTAGTTGAGCCGTTTACAGCACGTATGGGAACAAAACCAATAACATCAAGCATTGCTCCCGAAACTAAGTGGTGTCAAAGTACTGAAAAATCTTAGAGGTTTCAAAATTCATAGAATGCTAGCCAGGTTTCAATTCTTAAAACAAACCTCTTCACGAATGTACTTGTCCATTCTTTGTCGCAGGTTTTCAAATGGAGGACGGAAGTCGGGGTTAAAATTCAAGCACCGTTTCATCATATCATGCCTGAAATTAAACAATGGTTGTCGATTCTCAACTACGTTTTTCGGACTGTGCAAAGAATTGCAAGAAGTTTATTCTACAGGAACTCTTTTGACGAAAATAATGCTTTAGGTTCGTTTTGGGTCATCGAACATATTTGCACTATTTCACTCGCTCTGATCTCGTCGAAGTACGTAGACACGCATTATCACAGCTGAATGCCTTATGCTCTTAGTTCACACTTTTAAAAGAAAACAGCTTTTATATTCATCGTTCAATTATTCAATTGCAAAGAGTTCTACAAGAGGAACGTTAATTTTGATGTGTTGAATTTTAGGCTAAACATGGGAACACGTCGATATCGCACCAGAGAGGTACAACTCACAGTTTTTTATCAACATGATCAGGTTTTGGCATCTGATATCCTTTTGTGACCTCTGCAACCACCCTGCCTTCTGACTATCCATCGTATGGAATTCCTCCTGTCAAGGCATAAGGACGTGTGCATGTGATATTACTGAATATATCACGAATAAAGCTGTTGAAATTGTAGGTAGAGAGCTCTAGTTTTAATAATTTATTACAATTGTAAACACCTATCAGGTAAAATGATAAGAGTGCATTTAAACATGTTCCACGAAATTGCTGTGGCTGAGATCTAGACGGCGAGTTCCTTTTCGACATCATTTTAAACAAGAAAGAAATGTGCAATTACATAGCTTGATGATTGCCCAAATCTAAATTCTCCTTAATCATGTATGTACATTTACATAGCTTGATGATGCTCAAATAAAAGCTTACCTGAGTCAGAGTAGTTTAAAGTTTCTTCGTTTTGGTTCGGTTTTGATGGTATTCTCTAACAAGTGAAATTTTTGGAAGTCTTCTACTTCTTGTTTCATTTCATCATGAGAGTAACTACCGATAAATAGCTTGCTACATATTAAAGTGAAAACAGTGTTAATGAGATTTGATTTTCAGATGTAAAAAGCAGATCTTTACTGAACACGGGATAGTCCTAAAAGCGACAACTGTCTTACTTTTTGCCCTGAGGTTATACAATTCGACCGGAAGTTATTATCAGGGTTCATTTTTACAAGAGAAGTTAGACTGCTTGATCAGTCCTCTAAGACTGGGGCACTAGTCAATTAACTAAGGCAAGAGAATGTGAACCATCTATATTATCTTGTTTAACGACATTTCCTGGAATGAAAGGCTTGGAAAAATTAAAAACAAACCTTTATCATGAATATTCTTATTGAACTTAGTTTGGCTTACCAAGGGTAACTATCTCCTACAGAACGATTCCACAAGACCACCTGATGAACATGTCAGAAATGTTCCACAGTTAGTGCCGAGTGAATTTTTAATGTGAAGTAATAAAAAAAAAATCAAATTGGGTGATCATTTTGGTGAGGTGATGGAATAATATACACGATACCTACACATCGCTCAAAGTGGAAAGTCCAGCGAGATTTGTCATCAGAATTTCTAGTGCAGTCCATTTGATTGGCAAACATCCCTGAGGAAACAAACCTTAAAATTTCTGTTTAAATCATTATTATCATATTACGATGAATATATGAAGTTCATAGATTTTGAAATGCGGTTATAGATTCGTATGATGCACGATCTTCGCAGTAGAGAGCGCTATTTATGCAATAGCGAAAATCAGACCTGAGAAAAAAAAAAGATCATGCCTCTACGGGATTCGAACCACTGTCCTCTGCGATACTAGTGAAGCGTTCTACCAATTGAGCTAACAAGCCAACTGGGAGCAGGCCGTTAAGTTGACTCGTAATAAACCCGTGATGATAAATCAGATACGATGAATGTATGAAGTTCATATATTCTGAACTGCGGTTATAGATACGTATGATGCACGATCTTCGCAGTAGAGCGCGCTATTTATGCAATAGCGAAAATCAGACCTGAAAAAGATGAGGCCTCTACGTGATTCGAACCACTGACCTCTGCGATACTACTGCAGCGCTCTACCAATTGAGCTAACAAGCCAACTCGGAGCAGGCCGATAAGTTGATTCGTAATAAACCCGTGATGATAAATCAGATACCATGAACATATGAAGTTAATATATTTTGAACTGCGGTTATAGATACGTATGATGCACGATCTTCGCAGTAGAGAGCGCTATTTATGTAATAGCGAAAATCAGACCTGAAAAAAAATCAGGCCTGTACGGGATTTAAACCACTGACCTGTGCGATACTAGTGGAGCGCTCTACCAATTGAGCTAACAAGCCAACTGGGAGCAGGATTTCATCTCAGCAACTCTGGTAGGCGACTTTCCGAACCATTTGTGGGCAAGGATTTTGTAAGTATTTCTCATTATTCTCTTATATTAAATTGTGCTAAGTACCTGCCGGGAGGGAACGCCAGTCTTTTTTATTGTTGGTTTGGATCACCCATCTGGTTCTTGGCTCTTTTTCGGTGGGTCCGAACTTGGTTGTAACCCATCCAGGTTTTCAGCTCTGCCGAGGTTGGTGGGTTTTTGCCTTTCTAGGCAGGCTCTCTGAGCCCTTTTCTCCCTTTTTTCAATATTTTTCGCTTGTGCGATGGTTTTGGTTTGCGCCAGACGTGTGTGGTGCATGCCACGGCTGCAGTTACGGTCTTTTCTAGACCGAATGTTCTCAAGATGTTGGAGAAGGTAGTTGATTTCGAAAAATTGTCGGCCGTCCAATTTGTTCCTAGAGGCCTCATTCGTCTTACGTTTAAAGACCCGGACGATAAGGCGAGTCTTGTTGAGCGTGGTATGCTTAATATTAATGGCGAGGAGTGTAGCGTCACAAACTCTGATCGTCCACATGCCCTAGTTTACATCCATCATTACCATGCCGAAGGGGATGATGAAATTCTGTGTGACGACTTCAAGCATTTCGGGAAAGTTGTCTTCTGTAAGCGCCAGACGTTTATGGGGAGACCTGATCTCCTCACCGTCTCGCGTATCCTAACGATGTCGCTTGAGAAACCCATTCCGGCGGAGGTTACCATTGACGGATATCCTGTTCGTATCTGGTACCGCGGCATAAAATCTTTCTGCTCGAACTGCAAAGTCATATGTCACAAGGCCGCTGACTGTGATTTCAAAGGGAAATGCATGAGATGTGGTGAAGCCGGTCATTGGGCTCGTAATTGCCCTTCTCGTCGTAATGGTAATGCCTGGGGCCCTACGCTCCCAGGAGCTGGCGTTGTCCCCCTGGCTGCTGATTTCCCGCCAATCTCTACTGGAAACGCGGCCAGCCCGCCGGGAAACGCTCCCATTCCGTCAAATACGGTTGATAGTGATCCCGTTGCCCTAAATGTCGATCCTGTTGTTGATCTATCTATGAGTGAAATGGTCATCACTGTTCCTGGAGAAGTTATTAATGAATCTATCAGTAAACAATCTGAGGCCTCAGAACTTAATAGTAATTCTGGTCAAAATACCAGCCAATCGATTAATGATAGCAACAGTGCCGTTGTTAACAGTACCTCTGGTCAAAGTACCAATTCATTAATTAATGAAAATAGTTGTAATTCTGGCCAAAGCAGCAGACAAGTAGTTAATGAGATTAGTAGTAATTCTGGTCAAAACACCAGACAAATAGTTAACGATTATAATAGTAATTCTGGTCAAAGCACCTCTCAAGTAATTAATGTTAGCAACTGTCCCGTTGTTGGTGACATCGAAGATGACATGACTGAATTTACTTCTCAGGACTCTACCCCTCTTCAGGGCTCTGAGTCCCTTTTCATCTCTGAGTTCTCCTCCCCTCTCTCACGGAGTGTGTCCTTTGATAACTTTGAAACTGTCACCAGGAAGCGACCTGGTAAAAAACGTGTCATGGTCCCAACCTCTGCTCAATTGTCTAATGCGATTTCTAAGAGGTCCAAGGTGGTGCCCAATCTTCCCAAAAGGAAGGGGAAGCCCCAGCCTTGGCTTTCATGAGGATCATTCACTTTCTCCTCATGACTTTGTCTGTCATCTCTTTAAATGCCAACGGTATCAGAGACCGATCTAAGCGAGAGGGTCTCGTGAAGTGGTTGTGCTCTCTCCGTGTGAGTATAGACCTGGTTTGCCTCCAGGAAACGCATTGTACGTCTGTAAATGAGTGTCGTTCTTGGTTTCTTTCCTCTGGGTTTAACTCTGTACTGTCTCCAGGCTCTACTCATTCTTGCGGGTGTGTGATTCTTTACAGCTCCACGTTGTATCTATCTAACTCTTGGTCTGATTCTGACGGCCGTTTTTTTCAGTGTGAATTCTTTTTTCGTAACCAGTCCTTCCGTGTCTGTTGTTTGTATGCTCCGAATCGCAACCCTGCACGAGACCAGTTTCTAGACGAGATCCACCCTAAAGTGGACCCCTCCATCCCTACGTTATTGTGTGACGACTTTAACACTGTCTTTGACCGTAGCCCGGACAGACGTGGCTCGGCCCCCTCCGATTCGTCGTGGGAAAGCACTACCTCACTCCGCGGCCTTTTTTATGCATGTTGCGTTCTTGACATCTACCGGTATCTGCACCCCACATCTCCCGGTTTCACTTGGACTAAGTGGAATGGCGCTCTCGCGTCTCGTATCGACCTTGCCGGTGTTCCCTCCCTTTGGATAACATCGGTAAATTCATGCTCTGTTGTTCCGTGCCCTTTCTACGACCACTGTGGTGTTCTCACCTCGGTGTCTGTCCCAGACATTGTTCCACCAGGTCCCGGGCTTTGGAAAGTGAACAGAGCCATCCTCAAAGAAAGTGAATATGTCCAACTGTGACTGACTTTTGGCGCACTTGGCAAGGCTCAAAAACTGTATTCACTTCACTCAGAAAATGGTGGGAGGATGGCAAAAATCGCCTCAAAGGTCTGACAATTAATTATTGTAAGTCAAGGTCTTCCACGAAAAAACGCAACAGAGACAGTCTCGTCAATCTCATTGCCTAGCTGAAAGCAAAAGTGGATGCAGGTTCGGTCTCATGCGTCACACCCTACCAGTTAGCTCTCTCCAACCTTGCAGCCCTCGATCGTGAAGCTGCCCGTGGTGCCCAGGTAAGGTCTCGGATTAGATGGGTTGAGGAATGTGAAACCTCATCGTCATACTTATTTCGCTTAGAGAGAAAACGTTCAGTAGATCGTTGGATACCCGCCTTGCGGGACAGCGGAGGTTCTATTGTCTCGTGCCCGGAGGACGTATGCCTTACGTTAAACTCCTATTCCGATCTGTTCTCTGCCACTCCCACCGATCCTCACACCCAGTCCTCTCTCCTGTCTAATCTCTAGTCCTCACTTCCTCCTGATCAGGCTGAGACATGTGAGGGCCTTCTAACCACGGAGGAGTGTCTCGCTGCAATTAAAAGCATGGAAAAAAATAAGGCCCCTGGCCTTGACGGTTTCCCGGCCGAGTTTTAGCTTAGGCTCTGGGGTGTTCTCAGTCGAGACCTTGTTACTCTCCTAAATGACTGTTTCTTCGCCGGGTCCCTCGCTCTCTCGCAACGTCGTGGCATTATCACCCTATTATTCAAGAAGGGAGACCGCCTTGATCCCCGAAACTGGCGCCCAATCACCCTCTTAAACGTAGATTACAAGATTGCATCCCGAGCTATCGCAGGCCGACTCTTGAAAGTGATCCATCTCGTGGTCAACAAAGACCAAACCTGTAGCGTACCTGGCAGGTACATCGGGGAAAATGTCTCCTTAGTTCGTGATGTGGTTGACTACACTATGTCCACGGGATTCCCTGCAGCAATCTTGTCACTGGATCAAGAAAAGACCTTTGACCGGGTAGATTGGGGATTTATGAAGGCTACCCCCTCTGCCATGAGCTTTTGCCCCGCATTCATCGCGTGGGTGAGTCTTTTCTATCATCGTCGCAGAGTTCTGTAAACGTCAACGGGTATCTCTCTCCCTGATTCTATCTGTCGCGGGGCGTCCGACAGGGTTTCCCCTGTGCCCCCTCCTCTATGTCCTCGCATCGGAAGTCCTGGCTGCCAGTATTCGCGCTAATCCTCGAATCTCTGGCCTTTCTATCCCTAGTTTTCCACCATTATCTCCGATATCTCAGTACGTGGATGACACCTCACTCATATTGTCGTCTGACGACTCTATAAAAGCCTGCTTTGAGGTTTACACTCTTTTCGAAGCTGCTTCCGGTGCTAAACTGAACCAAGCGAAGTCCAAAGATCTCTGGTTGGGTCAGTGGATTGGCCGGACTGACCCCCCAGTCGCCCTAGACTGATCGCAAACAAAGCTAAAGATCTTGGGAGTTTTTGTTGGTCCTGGGGATCTAGAGGAGGAAAACTGGCGCCCTCGCATAAAGGAAGTAGACCATGTTCTCAAATCCTGGCGAAGTCGTTCCCTGTCCTTCGGCGGCAAGGCTCAAGTCATCAATGCGCTTGCACTCGCCCCGGTGTGGTACGTGGCGTCACTCGTCCACATGCCCGCCTGGGTGCGGAAGGAACTTTGTCGTCTTGTATTCTCCTTCTTCTGGTCCGGTAAACGGGAACTCGTGGCCCGCACTAGCTTAAGCCAGTCCCCGCTATTTTGTGGCTTTTATGTTGTGGATGTTTCATTTAAAGTATGGGCCATGCTCGGCCAGTGGGTGAGAAGGTTTGTCTCCTCCCCATCTGACTGGTGCACCATGTTGTCTTTCTACTGTCATTCTCATTTTGGTGTCACTCCCCTTGTTGTTTTTTTTGCCGCCCTTTCTCCTTCGATCCCCGTGTCTTGCCGCCCTTCTAACAGTCCCTTACCCTTGCTTGGCGCGGCCTTAACAGCTCTTTCTCCCCGTGCAAAAACCGCCTCATCTTTGATTCTTCCTGCCCACTTGTCTGCACTCCTGCCTTTGAGATGTCTACAAAGTCCTGCTATTACTATCTCTTATCTGAGAACATGGTCCAACCACACTGCATCGAGAAATTCAACCTCGTTTACCCATCTCTGGATTGGCCTGCCACGTGGCACTCTCTGTCACTATTCGATCTCGTCCGTCCTGTGATGGACCTCAACAGGAAGATTGCGCATGGCGTCCTGTACACCGCCCACCGTCTTGTCTCTTTTGGATTGCCAGTTCCCCTCCCCTGCTTCTGTGGTGCCCCAGTGGAAACACTAGAACACCTGTTCTTCTACTGCCCCCCTGCTCAAAGTATGCTCTCCTGGCTCCAGTCTCTTATGTTTTATTTCTCTTCCATGTGCCCAGTGTTACTCCTTCGTCACGTTCTCTTCGGCTTCAACTGTGATGAGCTGATTGCCACCCCCGTATCTTTGTGTACCCTCTCAATCTGTCTAAATTCTGTATCTGGCAATCCCGGAATGACTTCCGCTTCCGTAACACCCGTCCTGGCGCTGTGGCGGTCGTGGCTAACATTCTGTCTCGTCTCAAACATCACCTTCCCATCTTCTTCAAACGCTTCAAGTCAGATAGGCGCTAGCGCTTCTTCCACCGACAGTGGGGCGCCCGTGGCATTGTTGCCTCTGCCATAAATAGCTCTCTTGTATTCTCCATTTAGCTGTTCCCCTCCCCTGTGAGCGTTCTCGTTGTGTCCGTCTCTTTGCATCTTGTGCTGGGTCTCCTTATATGGTGTATTGCACAGGGGTTCCTGTATTGCGTCCCGTACTATGTACGTTTTGTTTTTTTTTCGTGTGCCACCCCTTGGCTGGCTAGGGGCTATTATTATTATTTTTTTTTTTTCTGGCGCTACCCCGCGGCTGGCTCGAGGCCATAATTATCAGTGAGTGTGTTCAATTTTTGATGTGTGTGTGTGTTAATTTTTGTTTGAGGTGGGGTTCGATTCCCCAGCGAAGTTGCTGTCTGGTGACCCTCAGTTTGTGGTGGACCCAGCCCGTAGGCATCGCACCCCCGCCTCGGGTTGGATCAGACGGGTGGTCGGCAGGCATTGCACCGCCCTTACGGGAGCCTGGCCGTCCGCCTCAAACACACAAAAAAAACGTATCCATAACCGCAGTTCAAAATATATGAACTTCATATATTCATCGTATCTGATTTATCATCTCGGGTTTATTACCAATCAACTTTACGGCCTGCTCCCAGTTGGCTTGTTAGTAGCAGTAATAGTAATAGTAATATAGTTTATATCTGACCACTTGCAGCCCAGAGGCTGAGTTACGGGTGCAGTGTAAGGTTGAGAACAAACGTCAGCAATTGGTAGAGCGCTGCACTAGTATCGCAGAGGTCAGTGGTTCGAATCCCGTACAGGCCTGTTTTTTTTTTCAGGTCTGATTTTCGCTATTGCATAAATAGCGCTCTCTACTACGAAGATCGTGCATCATACGTATCTATAACCGCAGTTCAAAATATATGAACATCATATATTCATCGTATCTGATTTGTCATCACGGGTTTATTACGAATCAACTTAACGGTCTGCTCCCGGTTGGCTTGTTAGCTCAATTGGTAGAGTGCTGCACTAGTATCGCAGAGGTCAGTGGTTCGAATCCCGTACAGGCCTGATTTTATTCAGGTCTGATTTTCGCTTTTGCATAAATAGCGCTCTCTACTGCGAAGACCGTGCATCATACGTATTATCATATTGTTATTTGCTTTGTATGGTTTTTTGTTTGTTTGTTTTTTGTTTTGTTTTGTTCAGTTTTTTTTGCTTACGCGGGTAATCTTTTAGAGGACAGGTAAAGGAGGAAATGAGAAATTAGAGGACTGAAGGGGGCAACAAAGTAGTGGCGATGGTAACGACTGAAGCTACTTTTAACATTTGGTGAGAAAAGATGTCTGCTTCCCCAGACCTATAATTTGCTTTAAAAATTATCTCCCTTCTTCTGCAAAGTCATGTTTAGCAAAATATGAAGCCACATAACACAATTATGTACAAATGTAAAAACAAAAACAAATTTGCCATTCTCTTAAAAATAGCTTTCAAGCAGCCATATTAGAAAACAGAAAACATACTTCTTTTCGCGAGACCGTCTACAAAAAACTTCAGTGTAATTTATATACCCCGATGTTTAGCGTTTTATTTAGTCTTTTTCCCTTTTCTTAGGTCAATGTGAACGATTAAAGTCATGTTGGTGGTTGAGCTAAGTTAATTTCATGCTGAGAAAATGCTAGTGTTTACAGCTTGTTTCCCGAAAGCTCCACAATAAAACAAGAACCACAACAACAACGAGATGTCTTTCCTACCTTTTGGGCATTTCCATGGCCATATTTGAGGCTTTGATATGCCATGCCAAAGTCGGTCACTTTGCAAACATAGCTGTCATCGAGGAGAATGTTTCGGGCTGCAAGGTCACGATGGATGATCTACCAGGAAACAAAGATCCAGGACGTAAAAGCCTCTTAATTATTTGATTTCATGAGAAAACGTCGAGTACGTGCGAAGAGAAAAGGGCAACTAGGCAGGCCATTATAGTTCTTTAAGGCTATCAGGACTTAGTCGTTTACCTTCTTAAGAAAAATGGCAAAAGCAGCAATAAGGATGATGATGGTGATAATTATGATAATCATAGTAATAATAATTATGACAGTAAAATGAAATTTAGAAATGGTTAACCAACAGAAGACCGGTTGTGCTCAGAAAAACAATATGCTCTTTTCAGCACCTTCGCTCTTCGTTACAAATGTCGAGGGACGTTCCGTTTTTTCGCTTTGTTTTCTTAAAACTGGCATGATAGTTTGGCTGTTGCTTTCATTTTTCTGTGCTTTTTAGCACAGCGGAGTGTCCCACAACAGGCCAAAATCTAATATGGTTGGCGCATATCCGACCATTTTACTGTTGCATTTATTTTTCTTAGGGTAGTCAAAAGGTTCGGCTAAAATGAAGGTAGTTTAGAATGTGGTTTTGTTAAACAACGGCTAAACTTTGTTTGAATAACCGGCTCTATAAGTGTGACATCCGAAGTGATCTGCTCACTGGAATAAAAGTACCACGGCCGAAAGAAGGTCTCAGACTTTATGTAAGTGAAACGTACCTACAAATGTTGGTCAGCATCTGAGCTAAGGTAAAACAGTTTAAATATCTGAGAGAGTTTCGGAGTTACAATTTATTTATGACAACAATGAAGGACTTCACTTACCTCTCTCGATCCAAGTAATACCGTACCGGCAGCGATTTGTTTGGCAAACATCACAAGATCATAGTTGGTCAAATCTTGAGCCCTACCATCACCAAGATAATACCGATCCCTCACTCCTCGGCATTTTCTCAGATAACCAAGTAGGTATCCGCATGGCATGTATTCCATGATGAGAATTGGGTGAACTTGAAGTGGCGTTAAAAAAAAAGTCAAGGCTCATGACCACAATACCTATTAAAAACTTCGGAAGAGGACTCAATTTAAGGATTTTCCTTCATGAGACTTAAGCCTAAATTTTTTAAATTTTTTAAATGAGAAAGCAAGATAGCCCAGTCACCAAGATTAATGATATTAGATACTCTGGTCGTGCGTTCAAGATCTTCGTGATCGGGCTATCGATAAATGTATTCAAAGAGGAACAGTCTTGCTACTGCGCGCACGCGCGCACACACACACACACACACACACACACACACAAAGAAAGAAATAAAACAAAACAGACAAACAAAGCAAAACAATAAAAAAAGAAACCACGAACTTCGTCCGATCAACAGGCCATTCTGGTTATGGAGCTCATATAAAGAAGTAGTGTAGTATTTTTAATACCCAAAACATAGAAAAATGCTCTACACTTAGTACTTACTTTGAGTTGTAAAGCAGCCCACAAACTTTACAAAGTTTGGCTGATTTTTTTCACCGATAAGTTCAATCTTCCCAGCTCAATCTCTCTCATCAAACATTTCCTTCCTTCCTCTCCAGCAGTGGCTACAACAACAGGGTATATTGAGGGAGAGAGAATCATTCTGACAAATGCATTTGTTTCGAGCTTGAGACTGAGAAAGAGTCTATTTGGGTTTTAAACCTCACATCTTCTTTTTACCATTTAGATGATTTTATTTGAAACCCGTACGTTACTCAATTCACCGACGAGTTCTCTCCAGACACTGCTGAGTCGTTATGGGAGCTACAATTTGATTTGCCCCCCAGTACAACACAGAAACGGAAAAACGTGAAACTTTTCAAACTTGTAGAGTAGAGCTCTGGAATGGAATCCCTCTAGAAATGTGTAAGAAGGATTCTATTAGTTCCTTTAGTTCTGCCTGTTTTTAAACAGCTCTCAACTGTTTTAGAAGAGGTTAAGGGCGGAGAGCCACTAGTTCAACAGTTTTTACTATTTATATACCATCCTTTATCAACCAAGTTATTACTTACTTCCACAATGACCCTGAAGCTCAGACCCAGATTCCTTAATCCAAAGTCCGGCCCACTGAAAATAAATTTTCATCCAGTGGACAAACCAAATGCAGGACTATGAGATTAAAAAACTCACCCTTAACAGAAACTTGTACGTATTTGGTAAATATACCAGCGGCATTCTCTGCCTTACAAGTGTACCGCCTTTCGTCGCTCTTTTTTCATTTTAGGGAAAAGGAGAGACCAACTCTTTTCCTGCAAAGTATTTTTCTTGACCCAGGTTATCTCGGGCTCAGGCCGACCAGCCACAATTTCACACGTCAAGTTTACACTGTTTCCCTCTATAATGAGATTGCTTGCTCCAGATATATCCACTTTTGGTCGAACTTTTGGTTTTTTCTCATTGAGATTTTGTAGCAATGTTTCTGGCCTTTTTGCGCAAATTCTTATCTGCATTTTCACAGAACTCATTGGACCGGGTCAGGAGTTAAGAGGCAAAATAGAGATAAATTGGTTAAACCCATGTTTTGGATACAAACCTACAGACTCAAATAGTCACTTGTTGAATTTATCTTCGCATCCATTTCATGTCAGGAATTCCATTCCCTTTCCTCAGTTTCTAAAACTTCATCGTTTATGTAGCGATGACTCTGAATTTTTCGACAAATTAGAGGCAATGTGCCAGTTTTTCGAAAAACGTGGTCACCCTGTTTCTGTCGCTCAAGTGGGTCACTACCGTGCCCAACTTATTGATCGACAGTCAGCACTACTAACGTCACAGAAGGAAAATTCCGACCGCATTTCATTCACCCTTACATTTTACCCTCACAACCACTCAGTTAAATCCATTATTCTAAAAACTTTAAATGATCTCAAAACGATCCAGAGACTGGCACTATCTTTTCGCAGCCTCCACTAATGTCATTCAAACGTGACAAAAACATAGGCAGCTTTTTGGTGAGAAGTTTTTTCCAAACTAATGAGCAACCTGGAACTTTTAATTGCGCTTGCGCACGATGGCAAACTTGTCCTTTCATTCACAACGCTGAAAAAATATCGGTACCCGAACGATCCAATAAGATTTGTGATTACTTCACGTGCACCTGTGCTAAAGCCATCTATTACATAACTTGCACTTATTCCAAAAAGATACACATCGCCGAAACAGGAAGATGACTAGATGACCGATTCCGAGAACACCTTCGCGACCTAGAAAGTAATGACAAGGACGCATTAAAACCAGTCGCTAGATGCTTTAATCTAAGTGATCATTCTAAGCAGTAAGTGGAAATCTGCGGTCTCTTGTTACCTTTAGGTAGCTTGGAGAGCCGCATAGCTCTTGAACAAAAGCTGATCTTTCAAAACGCCTCTCTTAATCCCATAGGTATCAACGAACGCCTTTTAATCTATTAATTTATTCTTGTTTTTCTCGTCACCACGTTCCCACCAATAGCGTAGCTCCACCTTCTGCATAAAAACACACACAACCCACAACTCGTCTCTTCGCTCTGGAAAAGGGCTACGCTCGAAACGTCAGCTTTCTAACTCTTTACGGTGGCGAATCTACAATTCGAACTTAGTTCATGTCTTTTTGTTTGTTTGTTTGTTTGTTTGTTTTCGGATCGCAGACCTCTTGAACTTCGTATCAAGATACACTAATAGTAGCCTGCCATTGGAACGGACCAATTTACGAGCAGACAGAAGGCACAGCGACGGGAAGTCCGGTTTCCACAGTTACTGCTAACCTTTACGTAGAGAGTTTTTAAAATAAAGCGATAACGTCATCATCCTACAAGCCAAGGATCCGAAGCATTATATAGTAGATGCTTTTATCATCTTTGATCAGGAAAACATCGATAGCTTCCTACAGTATCTTTGCAACCAAAGACTTCGTTCGCTTAGCCGAGGAGGCAAAACCAACAACTCTCTCGCCATTCTCTAATGTGCAGGTGACACTAACGCGCAGCATGCAATCAAAGCGTCGCGATCCACATCCGAAGTAACTGCATCGTTAGTCAAACGATTATACTTAATACAGAAAGAAAAAGTACCATGCTGATCGGCCGAGGCCGTTTTTTAGCGCATCACCAGTTTATAAAGAAACTAGAAATCTCATCGAAAGGCACTGCTTTGCGTTATGACGATTAACCTACGGAGTTTACAACTATAAATATTTAACACGATACCCTTTTTCAAACAACTAAAATCAACAATATAATTGTGATATGGTCTCACCTTGTATGGATGCAGATATGGACAGCGAAAATTCTTTAAATATGAATTGGTTAGATATGAATCTATTTTTAGAAATTGATGTAATTGCCTGACTTTCTTTACGTTACCCCTATTGGTTACCTGTGGCGAAACTATCAACTCATTTAGAGCACATAAGGGAGAGATACGCTAATATTGATCGTTTTCGAACATATCCTAATATTCTTAACTTTTATTCTATTATTGCATGTTGATAGCGAGGTTATTTCCTATTATTGTAATTACTATAGTTAGAAATTTCTAAATTATTCCAATTGTTTGTAACTTTTTCTTATTGTAATGTAGCTGAGGGCCACAGGATTCTCAGTCTGAGACTGTAAAGTGCTTCCCTCGTTAAATACAGTTATTTATTTATTTATTCATCAAAGTTAACAATGAGTGACTAGCATGTGATTTCTCCTTACGATGTCCTCCCGGAGTCACATATATTACAGTCATGAGAATGTAGGAAATGATCACCAACTAAAGAAGCTCTTGACTGTTTAACAAAGTCTCCTTGCCAGGAGCTAAATCCGAGACTTTCTCCAGCAGTTCCATTATGGGACTTGTCGGGGGAAACTTTGTGGAAACCTTCTTCTTTACCACTGGCTTTCTGATGTAATATCAGCAGCATTTGTGAGACAACAAAAAATATTGATGGCAATGATTCATCAGAGATTTGAAGAGTCACCTGTCTAATCTGCCCTTTCTTTTCTTCTGCCCCTAATCATTTACTATACGACAGTTGTTTAAATGTTTATCATCTATGCTTGGGCGTAACAAAACAAATCTTCTTCAACTCAGGTAACAGCCTGTATTTTTTGTTTTGTTTTTGGCAATTTTTTGTCTTGTATTTTTTTAGTGTTAGTTTTCATCTACTATTTATGAGACAATGAAGTAAGTTTTTGATTACTCCCACTCCAATATGTCCCCTCTGATAAACCTTTAAATAATTCACCTTTCCTCGTCTGCAAGCCTTTGTAATTAATAAACCTTCTAAAGTATCTCAAAACGCTTACTATAAGCTATCAAATATACAGCTGCAAGAACAATTGCGGGAAAAATGGTACAAAAAGATCGTCCGCTATTCATTCTTAATACTCTCAAAAAACCCTTCTCGACAAGAATAGCCAAAGAAAACTTGTTGGAGCAGAAATGAAAAGAAAAATCAGTTGCATTAATGACTACGAAGTCCCGGCTTTTCGGCGAAGTCCGTCGCGCGATTAAAAGAAAATACCAGGGTTCCGTTCGGCTCGCTGCCATCCTTTTTTTTTTTCTTTTTTTAACTCACCCCATGGACTTCACCGGGAAGGACGGACTGCTCATAGTCTACTTCACTATGATACTTTAATTCCTCTGCGTATCCAACTCGGATCTTATTTGCAACCATTGTATCATATTCCAGAAAATTCCTGAGCACGTAAAGTTGTCGGTAAAGAAGAACAGCTTCGGCTGGAGAGAGATATTGGCCAGAAGATGATACTGATAACGTTAAACGTTCCATGATCCTCTGTACAAAACATTTCTGTAAATAGAACGTAGAATATCAAGCTTTGATTGTGAGACCTTGATGTTGTCGTCGAATTAAGGTCGCTCTTAAGATCCCTTCATCCTTTATCCTTTAGATTGACCAGCAGCTAATTTCTCCCAACATTATCGGTGCTAAATCAAACAGAATAAAGGAAATGGTTGCCGACTGAAGGAGCGCCATAACAAATGTAGAAAGAGCACTTTGAAGAATATGCACAATACAAAAGTTTCAGGGGGTTAAGATACCCACTAAGTAACAAATGTTAGTAAAAGTCTACCGGCGTTCCATCACTAATTGTGCCATCTGATCGGCAAACTTACTCGCCTGTAGCCTGAAAATGTGCGTTTGTATCCAAAATAGAATTTAAAACAAGACGAGCTTGTCTTTTTTGACTTAAAAGTCTTAGATGGCTAGATGATTCAAACTGTAAAGCATTTGGAATATTTACGTTGTCCTCATCAACCATCAGGCGATGGGAAATTTTTGTTCACAATTTAGTTGTTAAATTAAATTGGTCATGGTCGTGTTCTACTGGAACTTTGCCTATTTTGATTTGGTTTGGTATTGTCGTATTCTACTGGAAAATAAACCGTGTTGAATTCGTTAATTCCTCAACTTTTTCAAGTGGCAGAAAACTAAGTTGAAACGGCTCTTTTAAAGACACGGATTGACCAAAGTTTGAACTACATGTAATAGGCCCTAAATGTCAATCACTGCTGTAAAGCAGGAAAACGGTTTTTTTGCACGTTCCGAATAGAGCTGGTAGGAGTTGAAGAAAAGTGCCTTTCGCCACTTTGAAACAAATTGCAGTTGCATGAACTTTAAAATATTTGGTTCATCTTTTCGTCCAGATTATTTCAATTTGTGTTTTTCTTTGTCTCGATAATGCTTGAAATGAACAATCTTTTCTAAAATGTTTGCTTCTATTTTGCCTCAACCCTTCAACTCCCATGAGTGACCAAGACTAACTTTCTCACTGTATTTTCAATAAACAACACAGAAAAATTCAGTTGAGGTAGGTAGTTATGGGGTTGCAAATGGAAGAATTTAGGGAAAAAAATAGTTGTATAACAAGATCAGAGCACAAGGAATGTTGAGTAGTGCTCTGAATTAACATGACGTTGACATTGCTATTAATTTTTGAACCCAACACTTTACAATTTTACCTGGAGGTTTTATTTAACAGAAAGTTTATATGAGATAGAGTGTCACCATAATGGATTTCAGGAACAGTAATCAGAGATATAACTTAAACATAATAGAGTTCAATGTACAGGTAAGTGAACGATAGTATCGTATGATTTAAAGTACCAAAATTTTTTAAGTTTTATTATTATTGAAATTGTAATTTCATGCCCCTGTGTTTTCCAAATTCAACTTGACATGCTATCAAAATTTGCCTTCAGCTGAAATCTTACTCAGGAATGCAATTTTGTTATTGTTATTCAATATACATAAAAATATCCAAGCTTTTGTTTATTTTGGTCAGCTAAAGGATGTATCAATCAGCAAAACCTACTTTGTATAAATCTGATTGATTTCTAGTGTGATCTATTGTTCCTGAGCCTAATTGACATTTGTACTCGAGTTTTGCAGTAGTTATACATGAGAAAGGCACCTAGCTGTTTTCAGCCAATTAAGAGTGTAATTTTTCATGCATATCAGTGTTGCGATGAATTAACCAAAACCAACAAGTAACTGAAAAGGAGTTGTAGTCTACCAAATAGACTATCAAATCAACATCTTGGATCATGACATAGTGCAGTTTACAATTCGTGTAAGCCACACAAAAATACTAATTAATTGATCCAATACCAAATTCTCACATCAAACATCATGAGAATCGTTTGGCTGACAGTAATGAGAATTACTAATGAGGCAATGGGAGGGAAAGTTTTTTTCTGTGAATTTGAGATTTTGAGCTCACTTAGATTGAATTTGAATACTAGCTCTGCTATTTGTGGGTATTGCGTCATTTGTTAAGTGTCATGTCATGTCTGATTACAATAAAGTTGAGTTGAGTTGAGTTACCTAAGAAACACTGTCATCTGAGCCCTTCAAATGTACAAGCAATTTTTGAAAGACCTTACAGTCAAACTAAGTGAAGCGTACCCCTCAGGATTACATTAATGATTTGATTATTTGAATATTGAACCCGTTAATCTTTCCACGAGCGCAATAACGAATTGAATATTTTAACATGGAACCCGCCAACTGTTTCAAGGATGCAATAATGGATTGATTATTTGTTATATTTAACCCGATAGCCGTATTTGTTTTGAAAAGGTGCGGAATATTGTTCAAATCAGAGGTCCATTTCTGATTGGACTATGCGAACACGAGATGATGGATTGGAACTATTTCAACATGGCGTCAGACATGGGGGGAAAGATGAGTGCGAGTGTTGTGTAGAACTTCCTATGGACGTTGTAAATGGAATGTCATCGAGAGCTTTTTTCGCCTATTTACATCTTGACGAGCTTGTAGAAATTATTGTGTGTATTCATGGTCGAAAAAATAGTATACGGGCGAGGCCATCGCAAGAATTTTTTTGTTTCGTTTATATTTGCGATCGACTGTTTTCGCAGTGTTTTTACAGTGCAGTTTGTTCATTTTCAGGATTCCTCGTGAAACAGAACAATTATATTGGACTTCAGAAATGGACCTCCAATTTGAACAATGATCCGCGCCTTTTCAAAACTGATACGGCTATCGGGTTCAATATTCAAATAATCAATCCATTATTGCATTCGTGAAACTGCTAGCGGGTTCAATAATCAATTCATTACTGCATTCTTGAAACGACTGGCGGGTTCAATATCCAAATGATCAATTCATTAATGTAATCTTGAGGGGTACGCTTCACTTAGTCTGACGGTAAGAGAAATGCTTAATGTCCTAGTGGAATACTTACTGTTTGTTCTTGGGCTTCAACAATCTTCATAAGCCAAAAATGTTTAGGACATTGTCTTCTATTGAAAAGCAGTTTGCCTGAAATAACAAGAAACTTAATATCCTAAAGCTATCATAAGTTCAGTCCAGTCACTAGCCATTGTTCACTGTAGGATTGTAGGGATGAGTTATAAGGTCAACCTTGCATCTAAGTTAACCATTAAGAGTGAGTAGCACCTGATTTCTCCTTACAATGTCATCCCTGAGTCACATACATTACAGTCAAGAGAATAAATGAAGCGATCAGCAATTGAAGAAGCTCTTGATTATTTAACAAATTTTCCTTGTCACGAGCTTAAGAAACATGTAGAGACCAGTATGGAGAATGTGGAAACTCATGTTAAAGTGTAAAGGATTATGGGGTCGAGACCAGCATTTGAAAAAAATGAACTTGGCAGCTCCATACTGTAGACCCTTGAGAGAATCAAAGTTAGCTTTTGCACACCCGTGCCAAGCCACATCACAGTAATCAAAATGGGTGAAATTGTTGTCTTGTAAAGGCGTTCATCAGCAGCCATGGAAAGAAGGATTCTCAAATATTTAAAAACATCCAGTTTCCTCGAGACCTCATTGACCAGGTACTTAATATAGTTGCTAAAACTCAAGTGCTGATCGATCATGACCGGGATATTTGAAACACTCGGATTCCGTCAAAGAAGAACCATTACAGGATAAAATCTTCTCACAAAGAGGGCTATTATCACAAAAAGGCCAGCAGCATTAAAACTTTTGCAAACATGGACCAAGCCCCTACAAAGAGCACGACCATTTTCCACCAAAATGATACAATTAATAACATTTTAAACATGTTCCTGTTTTACTCTTGATATCTCAAATTCAGTTTTAGAATACGAGCATTACTAGGTGAGCGCCACCTAATAAGCGCCCCTCCTAAGTAATTAAGCGTTTAACATCCACATTCTCCATTCCTCTACATATTTCCTGTAGTACTTGAAAGGAGAACCTGTTTGACAATCAGGGAGTCCTTTTGATAGCGATCATTTATTTCATTCTCTTCACTTCAATGCTTAATTTAGGGGAGATATTTTGAGGAGAAATGAGGTGTTAGTCACCCTTAGAAGTTGATGGTATTCAAGCCTAACCTGATGCACAGCAAACTTCAGTTCAAACAGAAGCGAAGTAGCATTGTCCAGAACCTCTCTCAATAGTTTATCAGTCTGAAAAGAAACGGAAAGTACATATGTCATAGCAGCAGATGTTTCATTACTTTTTCGGTACCAGGGCATCCTTACTAGAAATGCCCGGCGAGAAATTATTTCTAGAATCAGATTCCTCTAAGTCCCATACGAAATTGAGCAGGTACTTATACTTAAGTATCCTGGTGCTGATGCGGAGGTCCTGCCTTCTAATGAGAACGCAGGAGGAGTCCACATACAAAATCACCATGAAGTGAACCCACGGGGTGTAATCGGAGGACTACACAAAACTAAGTCTATGGGTTTTTTTTATAAAGAGCGCCTTTCGATTGAGTTGAATCAAGGGCGTCTTAATATAATCCTGCAGCTCGAAAGTTACAAAGCTGGTTTTTTAGTGTTAAGAGTTAGCTTGTTGGCTGTCAACCAGTTATAAAGTTTTTTTAACTCGTAGTCGACTACTTTTTCAAGGTCTTTCAGATTTTTTTCCGCATACAAAATGTTATTGTCGTCTGCAAAAAGGCAAAACCTAATTTTATTCGAGCGTCTATGATTATCCTTCACATATAGCAAGACAGTTTATGGTCCAAGAATTGATCCTTGAGGTACACCACATCCAACGACAGCTTTATCTGAAATGCGATGGCCTACTTGCGTTGTTTGCGTGCGATTTTTAAGATGTAGTAATTTCACTACAATTCTGTTTGCTTTTTCTGTTAAATATCCTGGTAACCATTCTGTAAGGAATTCTGGAGGGTTTTCTTTCACATCTCAATCTAAAATGAGAATGGGAGACAATGGTTCGTCTAGATTTTCGTACATTCATATTTTCATCTGCATTCCTGCACCGACAATTACTTGACATGTGGACGGGTGTTTCATTGTGATATTAATATTTTTCTCATTAAATGCATTTACAAACTGCTCTGGCAATGTAGGATTACCTTTGATCAGGATCTGTTCCTTGGTACTCGGGTTCACTGCTTTCTCCGTGTATTTCAGTTGGAATTTAGATAATGGATCGCATGTTTGGCATTTGTATAGCTTTCGTCGAGTTATGGTGCACGCGGGAGGTTGCTGAGCACGAAAGAAGCGTAAGTGTCGCACTAGGCGATAGATGAGTGCGACTTTATCATTTTGAGTGTTTAGCAAACCTCACGAAGTGCATCCATAACTCGATGGTTGCACGCTGCACGCGAACCATTTCTTTTATAACACTGAGACTTTCAATATTTACTGAAATTCGTCTCAGTTGGGTCGGTTTCCCAGAGAATTGAAGACAAATTGCATAGTTTGAATGAAGCAATCTTGGAAGAGTGGCGCAACGTTTCCAGCAAACTGTGAATTACTTAATTCTTGACGTGAACCATTGATCACCCGGACTGTGGATTGCAATGGCAGCACCGCTGAGGAAGCCGTGGATACACAACAAGTACTTGGGACTGAAAGCGCCCTTAACAGCATATAACTGCAACTTTGAAGCTGTGAAGCGGATGGTCAAGTGTTGTAGTGGGCAAGAGACTGCACGTTTCGATAGCCAGAGATAGACATGATACGTCGATTTGGGACGCCAGCATTGGACCAAAGAATTATGGCCGTCGTTCTGGTACCGGAAAAAAGCACTGCATCTCGGGTTCATCTTTTCAAGGTAGAGCTTTAGAGCCTTGTAGCCGTCGTATTGGGAGGAAAGCAAAAAAGCACCCCCGGCCTTGAGCTGTTTGAGATGCTCTTCTTCAATACCAGCTTTGTGGGTTATGTTTTCCTTCCCACCTCGTTTTAAATTGACAAGTTGAGCGTCTAACATCTGGTTTGCCCGCAAATACCTCAGGTCCCTTGCTAGTTGGAGTCCTTTGTAGTATGGAGAAGAGTTGAGATATCTTTCAATTCCGTGTCTGAACTGAAGCAAGGTGGATTTACTGTATCGCTCCCCTTTCTAAGTTCGTGCTTCGGCGTAAAATCGCCTCAGATTGTGCTCCAGCTGACCAATCGTCGTGTTTTCGAGCGGTGTTTATATAGCTTTCTCTGAGCGCCAGACTGAAATTGAATACGTGAATGCCTTAAAAGAATTCATCTCTGTTACTTTCTTTATTTGGTACAGTAAAAGAACAGACGGCGGAGGCTTATAGGAAAGAAATTTTTATAACTCACAAGTACAGTTTTGCTCGCCGAAAGCATTTAAATGGCTCTCTAAGCCTGAAACATTTTGCAGTGAACGCTTGTGCAGAATTCTATTATCGCTAAATCGCTGAAACACGCTTTCTAAAACTGCTGCTGTTTATTACTCACCTCGAAGGAATGATACAGACCAGTTTTTTGTTATTTTGGTCTTCTGAGCGTCTTTGTTCGACCAGCTGATTAAGCTCCTGCTCGCTTAAGTTCGCAAATCTCGAAATCTTAGCTGGAGGCCCGTCAAGAGAAAAAGAGCTCGAAGTTTGGCAGCCCACAAGAATTATCTTATTTATCTCCGGAATAGTCACAAGATTTCTACATATTTCATGAGCGAAAAACCCACAATTATGTTGCAACAAGTGACAACATCGACAAGAAAAGTTGCCGTGAAAAAAAAAAAGCAAAACAAACTGATGTCGGTGTGCACACCACGGGCGAATGGATCGAGCATATTAGCCAATCAGAGCGCGAGCTCTTGTAAGGCTATGTTATAAAAGAAAACTGCACAAGATAGGGTACAAAGTCAAACCTAGTAGGAGAGTCAGGGGTAAACACGTTTGATGCATAAATTAATTGTCCAACAGATTAGAAAG
>NC_142523.1:20824119-20829119 GCF_964205215.1 Stylophora pistillata
GTAGTCATGCAGCCAAGTCTCCGTAATGATTGCAATATCCATGTGAAACGTTAAAAGCTGAGCAGTCAACTCGTCCAGTTTGTCCCTGACCGATCGAGCATTTGCCATGTAGAAACTTGGGAAGCTGTAATTGGGGCGTTTTTGAGAAGTAATCTTAGTTAGATTGATTACTTTCACTGCTCGTTGACGATTTACTGGTTTACTGGGTCCACGCACTGCGCTGCGAGGTGTGATCCTGACCGGAATCGATCGTGCGTCCTCTCCTATTGTTCGCAGAACAAAAGGACAGCTACGGGAATTAACATAATCACCAGTAAAGATGGAGACACAATTATTTAAATTTCTTGATCTTGAGTTGTAAATATTCCTGGATTGACAGGGTCTTGAAACCACAGGAATCGGCATGTGTTTTTGAGTGATCGTATTCCGAAAGCGAAGAATGCCCAGGTCTTGGAGTCGGTGTTTTAATTCAGGACACAAAGAGAGGCTATTAACAGAGGCAGCCAGACTACGCAAAGTCGAAGTAGAATACGCAATTTGCGGTCCGGGATCATTTGCGGTCCGGGATCATTTGCGGTCCGGGATCATTTGCGGTCCGGGATCATTTGCGGTCCTGGGATCATTTGCGGACCCGTACAGTCCTCTTTAATTCTTTGACTTATGTATATCATAAGTGAAATAATTATATTTTAATTTTAAATAAATGGTTGGTTTGAGGGAAAGCTAGTCACGAGGAATATAAACGAGCGCCTCATTGTCACGCTGATTGTTACACATGTCGTCGGAGAGTCGGAACTATCGGTTACCTTCCTGGCATTGACCTTTCCGAAGGCATCGTCCGTTCTGAGAATGGCATCGACCGTTTTAAATAGTAACGACCGTTCTGAGAAACGGCATAACCCGTTTTAAATGACAACGACCGTTTACGAAAGGAAATTTGCCACGGGGCTACCAGATTTTCTGAATTCTCACCCTTTGATAATAAATGTCATCTTAGTTTACGGTTTCCTTTATATCTACAGTTAGATTTGCTTGCCTAATTCTTCTTTTCCTTTCGTGTCTTCAATCTATTCTTTATGAATGTTCTGCGCAATTGCGTTTTTTCCCTGAAAGTTTTCTGATCCGGACCAGCAATTTTGTAACAATGGATAGACTAAACAAGACGAGTTTAGTTTATAAAAGTTTAATGAAGCATTTATAGAGTGTTTTACAACAAGTTAATTATTTTTAGCAGGGTCAATATTAATAGTGGCTTGAAAGATATTAACATCTATTTGTTTGTCGTTCTTAACGGTCACTTTGAGTTCCTAACAGCAACTTTGCTCCGAAACGAAGAAACCAATACTGTTTTTCTTCTCTAAAGCAGTAGGAAATATTACTTGTACTTATACCAACACTCACAAATTAATGTCTATGTCTGAGGCAATCAGTTACAAGAATTATCTTAACAGCGATGCCTTTTTTTTGTATCTTTTCGTCTCTACCAGCCCACAGTCGATAACACAAAAGGCACTCACGGGTGCAACAGGTAAATAAACGCCAAACTAAGAAGTGTAAAAGTGAAGTAAATAGGCAAGTTTTCTTTCAAGAAAACTTCCGCTTAGCCTCCATTTATAGACCATAAAAATGATTATCATGACTAACAAAGCATTACAAATATAAGATGAGCATTACACCTTAAAATCAGGAGTTACAGAGAGTTAAGCCTAAGGTTCTCGAAATTTAAACTTCAAATTACCACTGAGTAATAAGAGACTACAACATCGAAGGTTCAGCAATTTTGCTATTATGCCTCAATCCTGCACAAGATGAGCTGCTTAGGAGGGCTCCTCGTCTTCGTCATTTCCGTTTTCTTCTGTATCCACAGCCGCTAGTTGATAACCATTATGCCTTTCACTTTAACTGCTTCATCACAAAGGTCTACATCATCACCTTGGTCCTTGATATGTTTTTCAATATCGTCTTGTTCATTCATTTGCGTTCTCAAGCTAGCAAGTCTTAGGTCCTTTTTCTCCTGCCTCCCTTACAGTTTGTACTGATGCAGCACCTCGATCATCAGCATCAGTTTCAGGTTTGCTTGTTATACCTTCTTCGACATCTAGAGGGAAAACGAAATAAATATGGCCTTCTTCTTTAATCAGGGGAGGGTACTTGAAAGAATCGACATCTTCCCCGTTTACGGGAGGAAATTGTGAGGCATCAGGTCTGTTCGCCTCAGTGGCAAACGGATGTACTAAAGAGTTAAGATCTCCTTTTCAGTCACAGGACGACATACTGTGGCTTCCAAACCTTCTACCCTAATCACAGGGGAGCATACTGATTTGCTAGAGTCTTCCTCCTAAATCGCAAGAGAGCATGTTGAAGAATAAGGATATTCCTCGTCAGTCTCAAGGGGGCGTGCCAAAGTACCAAAACCGTTATTGTCCATCACCAGGGAAGATGGCAAATAATTGATATCTTCTTCAGTCACAAAGGGATTTACAGTAGCACCGTGTTCACCCCGTTCACGGTTGGGAATTGCTTCAGCTGCTCCTCGCTCGTCCGGTCCTGCATCTTCTTGGAAAGCTATTGATGGAAGAAATGGCTTTGTTGTGAGCAAGAATGACTTTCTTCACTTAGTTCATTCGGTGCAGAAGTCACTATCAAATTACATTAGACTATGTCTAAAACTAAGAGGGAATAAAGGCTGACAGTTTCTAAAGAAACTGTTTGGGGCTGCGTCGGTGGGGGTAACGAAATAATTTGGATATATCAACAAAGTTGAAATGGTAAATTGGCCACGATAACGATTAAAAATGCTGACTTTTCAAGCGTTAGCCCTTCGTCGGACCGAATAGAGGACTTGTGGGTTGTGTGGGCTTTTAAAGGTAGAAAATGGAGCTACGTTATTGGTGGGAACATGGCAACGAGCAAAACACGAATAAATTAGTGGAACGAAAAGCGTTCGTTGATCTCTGAGGGATTTAGACTGCCACAGGGATCAACAAACGCTTTCCATTCCACTAATTTTATTCGTGTTTTTTCTCGTTGCCATGTTCCCACCAATAACGTAGCTCCAATATCTGCCTTTAAGAGCACACACTACCCACAATTCCTCTATTCGCTCCTAGGAAGGGCTAACGCTCGAAACGTCAGCTTTTGTAATCGTTACGGTGGCCAATTTACCATTTCAACTTTGTTGATATATCCAAATTAAGAAGGAATAAGGTGTGTTGCTATGGTGACTAGCAGGATGTAATTTATGACCATTTTTAGTTTGTGATTAGATCAACTAATGGGTTTGCGGGTAGCAAAAAGTGGCCCTCAAGGTCAGTTTTGGAAATGAAGAACGTGACCTAGTAAGGATAGCTCTTATAATTTTTAATACTGACATATTAAAAGCCGCAATTTTCTATACAAAGCACTTTTTTAGGTAACCTATGGCACCTCTTCAAAGTTCCTTTTACCTGCCGTACGGCGCTTTTCAATATATCCAATGAGAGCCAGGATGAACATGAAAGCAGCCACCGGTCCAACAATGTAGTACCACTCTATTGGGCTGCTGGAAGGAGCTGCTGCATTTCGTGTAGGAAAGAAATTTAGTTTATTAACAAAGGTAACCAGTCCCGTTAATTCTCTGGGTAGAGAAGTAGAAGGGTAAAATTATTACTCTTTGTTTTGTTCCCACATCTGACTATTTGACATTCGTATTGTTTACTGCTTGTGTTGAGGTGATACAATCTGATCAGCTATGATACTCACTACGGGGAGTAAAAACAATCTTACGCAGAACTTGAAGCAGTCATAGCAAACGTAACGTGAGCATGTACCTGTAATACAATGTATGCTATCATAGCAAATCATATAGTTATCTCCATATATGGGATGCTGCTTCTGCATCTAACTTCGTTTTCATTTAATGATTTTAGTTTCAAGAAGATGAATAAAATAACAATGGAAAAGTTTAGGAATATAAAAACTTGAGATTCTAGTTCACAGAAAAGACCTTCCAGTTACACTAGCTTACCTTCTACATCCAATATCACAGAAGAGCGAGCCACAATTCCTAATATGTTACTTGCTTCACAAGAATATTCACCACTGTCCTCTTCCACAACTTCAGTAATAACAAGTTTACTCTTTGTTTCATCAAGTCGGGTATCTATAACTGCTCGTTCTTTTAATGATTCTCCATCTTTTTTCCAAGCTATTTTTATGGTTTCCTCGTTGACTTTACAGGTCAATACAAAGACGTCTCCCGTTGTGAGTGTTTGATGTGACTCTGGCACAACTTGAGCAGAGGCTTTACCTACATTGGGAGAGAGGCAGTTAAAATTAAAACTGCAGAATCAACACTAAACAAACAAACAAATAAACAAACAGACGTATGGAAAGAAAACGAGCCAGAATTGACCTTTTAATAATGTTTTCGAAAATTTCAATAAAGAAATGCAATTTTTTGTCGGTGAGATGCGGTCAAAACGAGTTGCAAATCCACAAATCAACTTTGTACATAGTTGCAAGGCAAATAAATATCCAAAGGAATTATTTCGAAAGTTTTATAGCCATTTGACCTCGGATTTCGCAAAGGAATGAAAGTAGTTTTCTTTTGTAACCATTACCTTGTTCACTGTCGAGATTTCCAATTTTGGATCTCATGCATATAAGGTCTTTGAATCTCGCTTTCTTTTTCAGATCCTTCTGCCCTATTATGAATTTCCTCGATCTCTCCGTTGCAGAACTATTTTCGATAAAATGTTCTAGCTAAGATGTACAACGCACATTATCAAGTAGTTTGTATCAGTCAACGAACGATAGCGCTATTTTTTGTCGTTAATCCTTGCTTCTTTTTATATTTTCAGATCTACCCGTTTGACTCGAAATAACGGGGTCTTTTAAGGTCTGGAACCAAATAGCTAGTTACAAATTATATCCTTATATGTAATGCAAGATTTCCAAGCGCATTATTAGTCCGGATTTCTAGCGGCAGTATTTACTCCTGAACTTACTCAAACTTTTGG